>NC_059277.1:7729769-7779769 GCF_017591435.1 Portunus trituberculatus
CTGGACTAAGAGCTTATAACACACGTAACACATCGTTGTGGTCTCCTTCAGTAGAGTTACCGACAATACAATGGTGGACCTGATGAGTGTGCGAGGCGCAGGGTGGGCGTTGGCGGCGGTGCTCGCGGTGATGGTGTGGCCGACGCTGGACGGCCTTCCCAGGAACAGTCTGACTCTTGTGTCGCCCTCCGGAAACCGCACCACCTGGTGGACGCGGGGCAGCACGGGCCCTTGGCAGCCTCAGCATGTGTGGCAACCCGCGGGGCGTCTTCCCGTCAAGGTGCGCATCACAACAAAACTCAAGTCAGCCAAGCACCGGGGGCCGCCCCTGCACCCCGACACTTACTCCGACACAGCAGCAGCAGTAGCAGGAGCAGGAGGAGCATGGCACAATAGCAACCCCAATTCCTGTGCCCACTGCGGGACATCCATTATCTCAGGCAACAGAGGGCACAACTGGGTGGGGAAGCTGCCGCACATGGGGGGCCGCCCGTCCGTCACAGTGTGGCCCTTCTCCGTCAGCAGTAACGGCCGCGTCAATGTCACCACCATAGAGAAGGGCATCCCCAACACCAAGTCCTTCCTCATCTACTTCGGTAAGTTGTTGCTCGGTGAGAGCCCTCGCCGGCCATCCACTGCTCCGCGATAATGAAGCCTCGCTATCTGTTTAATTGGCGTGAAGGAGAGAATGGACGGACGGACGGAGGGAGGGAGGGAGGGTGTGTGTGTGTGTGTGTGTGTGTGTGTGTGTGTGTGTGTGTGTGTGTCTAAACAAGAGAGAGGATGTTTGGTTCTTGCCGCACGCTACATCCCTGAATACAGAACTTCTTATCCTTTCTTGTGCAATTGCGGGGGTTAAAAAATGCGAGTACCCGACCGGCTTTCCTCCTCGGGCTGATTGATATAATGAAGGTGGTGCTCGGTATCCAGCCAGCCCCAGCCAGCACGCGGATATCTCAGTAATAAGAGGCCATGTCTGTTTTTTCTTCTTCTTTTTTTACCATTTACAGTGTTTATAGTAACATTTGAGGGTGTTTTATAAATAGAGCGTGTTCATAATTTCTTGGCAACACCCTTATTATTTTACTCTCAGCGTCTCGGCCACTTGCATCAGGTTGCTCTGACGGTAACGGTTATTTCCAAAGTTTTGCTGTTTTTGGTGTTCCCTAGTAATCTGGACGCATCATGTTGTTTTTGTAGACTTAAAGGGACGTTACTGTGCCTTCCTTGATTATCCTTTGTGTTGTAATTGTACGGATTTGGCAACACATGGACCTTTTTGTTGTAGTTTTTTCTCTCTCTCGTCTCTCCTACGAAATGATTCTTTGAGCTAAGAATACTGAAACGACGGAATAAATTGAAACTTTGATAGATAAAGGTTTTCGAGTATTGAGCACTAAACTAACCCAACCCAACCCAACCCAACCCAACTCAATCCAAACTAACCCTACCCAACCTAATCTAACCTAACAGACCAAACTCTCAGTATACTCTTAGGTTAGGAACGTAAGTGAAATGTACGGAATTCGGTGAAGGTGACGGGGGAGGGGGAAGGGGAAGAGGGTAGAGGGTTAGAAATCGGCTGTTAAATGGTTCGCTAATGAAAACTGCTTCGAGAAAAGGTTAAAAGTCGGAAAGAAAAAAGAAGAAATGAAAGGAAGGGAAAGGAAAGGAAGAGGGGAGAAGTGAGAGGTAAGAGTGAACCAGGACCGAGACGGGGGGAGGATGTCTCTCTCTCTCTCTCTCTCTCTCTCTCTCTCTCTCTCTCTCTCTCTCTCTCTCTCTCTCTCTCTCTCTCTCTCTCTCTCTCTCTCTCTCTCTCTCTCTCTCTCTCTCTCTCTCTCTCTCTCTCTCTCTCTCAATAGTAAAAGAGAATAGTATCCCGTAGTGTTAATCCTGTTATGTAAAAAGAAACTAGAAAAAAAAAAGTGAAATTAAGTTTTTGCTCCTTTTTGGCACAGTTTCTGCACATGTTTGTTTATGGTGGTGTTGGTAGTAGTGGTGGTGGTAGTAGTAGTAGTAGTAGTAGTAGTAGTAGTAGTAATAGTAGTAGTGGTGATGGTGGTGGTGACAGTATAGTATTTCAACGTATATTCTGAATTAAATAAATCTTCGCTTCATCTTTACTACCATGAAAAGGCTTTAGTTGAAGTGACACCTATTTTTAAGGCGTTTCTGCTTCTAGTGACAGATTAAAAACACTTCATTGCTAACAGGAGAAGCACTATTTTTAAGGGTGCTTCTATGCTTTTAGTGACAGATTAACAACATTTTTTCATTACTAACAGGAGAAGCACTTTTGAGATCGCTGCCAGTCATCTGTGTGGCATTTCTAAGTATTCGTGGTGAAAGAGCAAAGTGTTTTTATATATACTTGAAGCTATAAATTGTGGGAATTATTAAGCTGCAATAAATGGTAGGAATTATTAAGCTGCAGGTGGTCTCATGTCAGGTTATGTGTTTGAGCCAACGAGAAACGCTGTACTAAATCTCCAGATACTTATTCAGAAACACTTCAGCACCGCACCTCGACTATTTCACAAGGCTCCTGTTTAGGTGAGGCAAGTTTTCAAGGGTGTTTTATAATTCTAATGACAAATGAACAAGGTTACTACACAATGTACAGGAGAAACACCCTCAGATACCACGCTTGTCATGTCTGTGTCCTTGAAAAATAGTCGTGTTGAAAAAGGGGCGTCTTAGATTACTGGGTCAGGCTCCCATTTAGTTGCCATTAACGTGCCTGTGATCAGCTGTGGAATGTATTAGGTTGGATGCAAGGTTTAAAAGATATATAGTGTTTTTACGTATAATTGAAACACTCCACTGACGGCTAGGAACAAGGTCAGCACTGTAAGTCTGCGCAGTTTTAGCTTTGCATATTGAAATTATTGAAGGTGACTTGAGTAGAGAAGATAATCCTTTTTCTTGCCATTTCTTTTGCCTTTGGCCAGCTTTTCCCTCTTCCATTAAAAAAAAAAGAATGTATTCATTCATTCGAAAATACAAAATAAAAAACAGATTATATACATTATGACCAACTTGATTTAATTGCTTTTTTATGAGTACATCTTTACAAACTTTTCGTTCATTTAGTTCACTTTCACTGAGAAACAAAGAAAGTAAAAATATATTCGTTCATTGGGATTCAGTGATACGAAATAAACAGATTACATTGTGACAACTTTATATATCGCTGTTTATGAGTAAGGTTTACAAACTTTTCGTTCATCCACTTAACTTTCACTGAGGCGGACGAGAAACAGAAAGAATAGTGAAAAGGTATTCGTTCATTGGTGTTAGAATTAGAAACAGATTACTTTATTTAATTACCTTTCTATGAGTACATCTATACAAACTTCTCGTCCATCCACTAAACTTTCACTGAGGCGAACGAGAAACAAAGAATGCTGCAAATGTTCATTGGCATTCGGTGACACTTTCTCCCGGGGCCACGTGGTCTGTCACTCAATATGCCTCCTCCAGCGCCTTGCCTTGCCGTCACTCTTATTTACCTTTACCTCTCCACACGAGGGAGTCCCGTGCATTACGAGTCCTACATTAGGCAATCCGGTACTTTGTGTTTTGTAGCCCTCAATTTTTTTTTTTTTTTTTTTTTTTTTGGGGGTTACCTGTCTGGTGAAAGGATCCAAGTGAAATGTTTGGATGCAGTTTGCGAGAGAGAGAGAGAGAGAGAGAGAGAGAGAGAGAGAGAGAGAGAGAGAGAGAGAAAACGTAATATCGGACTTTGTGCTAGCTGAGAATAGGGGGGAAAAAAATGAAGGTCGCATCGTATCAACTTTTATTATTATTATTATTATTATTATTATTATTGTTGTTGTTTTATTATTATTTATTTTTTATAAGGGATCGTCATAGGTAAAGTATAATTGAAATATTAAGATCTTATGTTTTCCATAGTGTAAGAGTGATAATGATAAGAAAGAAACAGTAATCCCATTGTAACACTCATTTCAGTCAGTCACCCCGTCATTCATCATTTCAAATACTTACTTTTAAAGATCGCAATGGAAGAAAAGAAAACACTATTGTTATTATTAGTAGTAGTGGTAGTAGTAGTAGTAGTAGTAGTAGTAGCAGCAGTAGTATTGTTGTTGCTGCTGCTACTGTTATTGTTGTTGCTGTTATTATTCTACTTGTTGTTGTGGTTGTTTGTGGAATTAGTCAGTCCATCACCTTGGAAAAGATTCTGTGTGGTGTTAGATGAGCAAGAAATTCAGGAATAAGAGAAGGTTTATGAGGAACAAGTAAACAAGAGAAGGTTTATAAGGAACAGGTAAACAAGAGAAGGTTTATGAGGAACAGGTAAACAAGACAAGGTTTATGAGGAACACGTAAACAAGAGAAGGTTTATGAGGAACAGGTAAACATATCAATGAACGGAGAAGTGCAAAGGAATACAAAGAATGGCGAGGATGTGGTGACACCTAGAAGGGAATGTGGTTTAGGTTATTATTGTTGATGTTGTTTGTGGAATGTGTCAGCCCATCGTTGGCATTAGTCATAGTTTCTTTAAGCACTTGAGTACCATGACGGGTTTTCATATTCATTCTGGTTACTATTTGGTGATTTTATACAGCTTCAGAGTCTTATGTGGGGATTAAAATAGTGAATACTGTGGCCATTAATCTTCTGACCTCCATAGACCCTTGCTAATGTCAATAAAATCGTCTAATCACACACAAAACTCATGGTAGAAATGCGTCTCAGTACTGAAGGAGTTAAGGTCACAGGAAGTAGGAAGCGCCATACGAGGAAACAGTAGAGTCTTGCAGGGCCGGGGGGTAAGGTGAAGACAGCTGGCCTTTGCCCTAATCAGTGACGAGACTTTGTGGACTCCTCGTTCTTGTTTGTACTACACCCGTCTTACCATCACTCAACTGGCGTAACATTCTCTCTCTCTCTCTCTCTCTCTCTCTCTCTCTCTCTCTCTCTCTCTCTCTCTCTCTCTCTCTCTCTCTCACACACACACACAAAAAAAAAAAATTACAGGGAGCGGGCAAGGTAACAAGGTAGCTAAGGAACGCACAAACAAGTTACGCACGAACAAGTTCCTTCGTTTTTTTATGCTACTGTGATGTGGTGGTAGTTCTTTTAAAGATTCCTTCTTCTCGTTACTAATGGTCGTTTTTCATAGTAATAGGGAACACCTTAGCCTGTGTAATAGTGCTGAGTGTTTCGTGTGTTTGTACAGAGCAATGGTTCAGTAGTGTTACGTAACTGCTGAGGTAAAAGGTAAGGGGACGGAAAGTGACGGAGAAATGGACTTGTCTTAAGAGCATCAAGGTATAAGGGAAGGTGTAGATAAAACCGCAGCAGCCCAACATATGGCGTACTCTGATTCTACACGTATCTGTCTCTCATAAAAGGAAGGAGAAACATGAGGTGATAGACAGGAACTAAAGATAGTTAGAGAGCGCATGTTTCGGACACCTGGGGAGTTACGAGAGAGAAAACTGATGAAAATGAATAGTAGTTTTAAAGACGTCATTGAAGCGCAAGAATAGATAAACGAAAAAGTACTGTTCGCTAGAAATCATGGCCGTCTAGTAACCAGAAAGTCGAGTTTAGAACGCTGAATTTTGAAGTAACACGGAGACGAGGCAAGGAAGAGCAGCGGAAGACAGCAACACGGATAGTACTCTTAGGTCCGCATTCAGAAACGCTTTGCTCTCTCACCACGACTATTTTCCAAGGCCACAGGGATGAATAGCGGGTTTTCCAAGCGTGTTTCTTCAGTCAGTAATGTAGAAGTCTTGTCAATCTGCCTCTAGAACCGTAAAAACACCTTCAAAAACTCGTGTAGATTCAGATGGTCTTTCGAAATAGCGATGAAGCAAAGATATGTTAGAGAATACGAGCCATAACTCTCTGACTAACCGAGAGACCGAGAGTGTCCTTGCATACATTAACACTAAAAGTAAAAGCAGGGGATTTACCGTCATGCCTCCGCCGCCCCCGCCCATCCAAGGTCTTGTCCCCATCTTTGCTTCCCTCCACCTCCCCCGGCCCCGCCCCGTCCCGTCCCGTCCGGTCACTCACCTCGCCTCACCTCACACCGGAGCCCATAGGCGGAGTAAACAGGGAGTCTTCGCGGAGAGCCCTTCAAGTTTTGGCCAGCGGAAGCATTAACAGTTAGACGCCATGTTGATTAGTAAGGATTTTTTTCGATGGGAGGAGTGGAAGTGTTAGGTGTGTGTGTGTGTGTGTGTGTGTTTGTGCTTATAAGTGCTAGAGTATGATTTGTTTTTCAAGTGGTTTGTTGTTTAGAAATAGTTCACACACCATCTTTTAGTTCGCTACTGTCTGTGAGCGAATAAGAGAAAAAAAGTGTGAATTTAAACATTTTACTAACATTTCTTTTTTAAGTATCACAATCATTACTGTTATAAAAAAAAAAATCAGCGTCTTTTCGTATGCGTCGCCATATGATTGCTGATATCGTTTCCTTTGTTAATAATGATAAAAGAAAGTGTAAAGTCGAAACTTGAAGGTATATTAACGAAAAATATGCTCAGTGTTTAGTTATTCATTATTGGAAAACGGCAGTGAAGCAAAAGTATATTATTTCCCGGCATTTCACCTTCCACCATCGTCAGAGCGCAGGTTAAGAGCAGCAAAAAACGAAAAAAAAGGCCCACTAAGTTGCCAGTCCCCATGCAGGTCCGAGAGAGTTAGGTAAAGAAAAAAAAAAGATAAATGTCTTGAAAATTCCCTTTTTAATTAAGTCAAGTCATAGGAAGTTGGAAATACAGAAGCAGGCAGGGAGTTAGCCATGTAAAGTGAATGTGTGCGTATGTATATAGTAATAAATAGTACTAGTAACAATGACACATAATAAAACACTCACTATAACCACAAAATCCCTAAAAAGAACATTAAATAACAAAGCATCAAACCATCTTATAGACTCAAACATACATACCTCCCTGCATCTGTATTTACGACTTCCTACGACTTGTCTGTTAAGAGGAAGATATCGAGGTATTTGCTCCCTAATTTTGGCTGACGCTTTTCATCTTTGTCGAGCCAGCACTCAAGTGGGCTTTTTTTTTTTTTTTTTTTTTTTTTTTTTGCTGGCCCTCTTCCCTACATAAAAAAAAAAAAGACAAAATAAAACAGAACGGGACATGATGGCAAGTTGGAAATACAGTAGCAGGTAGAAAGTTCCAAACAATACGTCACGTTGGTCAGTAAGATGAACAGCACTGCATAGCACGCTTCACTCTCTCTTACTAAGGCTGTTCGCGTCTTCAGAGTGCAAGGGCGTATTGTTTGCTGGTAGAAGTCTGGCGGAGATCAAAAGATGCATGTTTTAGAAAGCTCGTTTTCTTCAGGACTAACCAAACCAAGACGTCAAGATTAGGATATTTGTTGTCTTCAGGTTCTCTCTCTCTCTCTCTCTCTCTCTCTCTCTCTCTCTCTCTCTCTCTCTCTCTCTCTCTCTCTCTCTCTCTCTCTCTCTCTCTCTCTCTCTCTCTCTCTCTCTCTCTCTCTCTCTCTCTCTCTCTCTCTCTCTCTCTCTCTCTCTCTCTCTCTCTCTCTCTCTCTCTCTCTCTCTCTCTCTCTCTCTCTCTCTCTCTCTCTCTCTCTCTCTCTCTCTCTCTCTCTCTCTCTCTCTCTCTCTCTCTCTCTCTCTCTCTCTCTCTCTCTCTCTCTCTCTCTCTCTCTCTCTCTCTCTCTCTCTCTCTCTCTCTCTCTCTCTCTCTCTCTCTCTCTCTCTCTCTCTCTCTCTCTCTCTCTCTCTCTCTCTCTCTCTCTCTCTCTCTCTCTCTCTCTCTCTCTCTCTCTCTCTCTCTCTCTCTCTCTCTCTCTCTCTCTCTCTCTCTCTCTCTCTCTCTCTCTCTCTCTCTCTCTCTCTCTCTCTCTCTCTCTCTCTCTCTCTCTCTGTAATACTTCCGCTTAGAGTACAAATCCTTCTCAGAATACCGCTCATTACTCGCTTAATTTGTGTGTGAGTGTCTAGGAATGTCTGTGGGATCGTGGTGACTCAAGGGCTGCAGCAGTAAATACCTTCTTCAAGTGGTTCCATGCATCAGGTTCATCCGTTACTTAAGTTTCTTGTCTAAAACACTTCCACAACGCACTTCCAAGATTTGAAAAGGCTCTAGTTAAAGGTACACGGGTTTTTCTGTGTGTTTTAATGGTTGTGGTGAAAAATTAGCGTGATTTCTGTGTTGTTGAAAGGAGTTACTCTCTTCAGAACCCGAGCAGTCATCTCTGTGGCCTTAGAAAACAGTCGTGGCGAGAGCAAAGCGGTTCTGAATACGACCCTAAGAGCAGTGTAATCGTTTTGTACTCTTGTGGGGTGCATGTACTTTAAAGGTAGCTGGAGTTTGCTTTCCTTCCTGATTTTTTTTTTTTTTTTTTTTTTTTTTTATCTATATATTTATATATTTATTTTTGTTTTTCCAGTTGTGTTGTTTGATTTGTGTATAAGGAATCGTGGTCTTGATTGTCGTATTGTGTGTGTGTATGTGTGTGTGTGTGTGTGTGTGTGTGTGTGTGTGTGTGTGTGTGTGTGTGTGTGTGTGTGTGTGTGTGTGTGTGCGCACGAGTGTGGTTTCTTAAGCGAAGTGTTTTGTTACGTTTTGTGGTTTTCCTACTGTGAAAATTATTTTCTTTCTTCTTTCCCACGTTTATCATTTGTTTGTTTATTTGTTTATTTGTGTGCTTAGGAGTGATATTCATGCATGAGTTAATTGTGTATATATATCTCTCTCTCTCTCTCTCTCTCTCTCTCTCTCTCTCTCTCTCTCTCTCTCTCTCTCAAAATGATACCTGGGGGGTACGTGTTTCCTCGTTTTACTTTCTGAAGGAGAGAGAGAGAGAGAGAGAGAGAGAGAGAGAGAGAGAGAGAGAGAGAGAGAGAGAGAGAGAGACGGTGACGGCAGTAATTAATTATCTTGACAGGGTTACTTAGCGCCGATCAAATATCTTGCCCTGAAGCGATGTAGCATGACACTCTAAGACTCTGCTGACTCTTGATCTCCCTCAGTGTCTTCCCGTGTCCTGTAATGATGAGTGTTGAAATGTCGTGTTATCTAGTTCAGTTTTGGTTGAGTTTATTGAATTACATCAAATATTTGAGTGTTTCATTTAATGTGACTCCCTCTAAACTAACCGTGTCACTCTTTGCCTTTCAAGTAACATAATTTTTCGTCTTACTTTACATTTACTATTTCACATTATAGACTCTTAACCCCTTCAGTACTGGAACGCATTTTTATCATGAATTTTGGGTGTGATTAAACGATTTTATTTACATTAATAGCCAAAGTCTTTAGTATTTTAATCATCACATAAATTTTTGAGCCTGTATAAAATCACCAAATAGTGAGTAGAATAATGAAAACGCGTGATGGTACTGAAGGAGTAAAAATGAACAAAACTCATAAATTTACTCCACTTTTAAACACTTTACAAATACGTATCTTACCCTACTTTACATTTACTTACAACATGGACCATCAAAATCAACGCAACTTTTCTACATTCCCGTTAAGGTTTGCGTTCTTCCAAGCTAGTGACGCCTTTCCCGCTGCGACTGACTGCCACAACAAAATAAGTAGTGGAAGAGACGCAGCTACTCTGAAAGTTCTCATCCGTGTAGTGAGCAGCCTTGAGTGAGCGACCTTGTGCACTGAAGGAAGCATAACTATGTATTTGCGTGTTCTTCCCCGTCAGAAGAGTGAAATACTTGTATTTTGAGATTGGAACAAGCATAGTGGTGTTGGGGGTGTTTTTCATTCCCCCAGCAACACAGAAAGAACCTGGAATTATTTTTTGTGGCTGAATGTGGCGAGTATCGTGTATTTATGGTGTAGAACTTTTGTGGCATAACCCCTTCTGTACTGAGACGCATTTTTATCTTGTGTTTTGAGCGAGTATAGTATTTTACGTGAGTGTTTCTTTCCCCGCAGCGAAGGATAACGGGCCCATCTCCCCGTTCCACGACATCCCGCTGTTCGCCAATGAGGGTAACAAGATCTTCAACATGGTGGTGGAGGTGCCGCGCTGGACTAACGCTAAGATGGAGGTAGGCGAGGTGGAAGAGGAAGAGGAAGAGGAGCAGCAGCAGTACACACACACACACACACAGGACACAAGGTTGAGATAGTAAGCTAACCTACGCGCGCGCGCACACACACACACACACACACAGAGGAAGCATACAGGAAACACGAGAAATGGGACTACAAGGAACTCATGAATATACGTAACTGTAACACACACACACACACACACACACACACACACACACACACACACACACACACACACACACACACACACACACACAGTAAAGTATCTAAATAGCGCTCTGATGAACCTTTATCATAATCTCATAGAAAAAAAAAAAAAAAAGGTTACTGGAAATTGAATTGAGTGATACGAATTCTGCTTACAATAATAGCAGCACCTCTTCACTCTTACAGTTACACATGTTGAATAGATTTAGTATTGTTTGTATTGTGTATTAAGATTCTAAGTATTAACCCTTTCAGCACCTTGGCATTATTTTCATCACAATTCTCTATATTACAAGAGGATTTTATCAAGCTTAGGATGAAAGCTCATATTGAAGAACTATAAAATATCCACTTATGCACCTTGGTACTACTTTCATTATATTCTATTATATTTTATGAAGCTTAGGATGAAAGCTTCTCGTATTCAACCTCTTCAGTACTGGGATGCATTTTTACCTTGATTTTTGGTTATGATGAGACAATTTTATTAGCATTAGGAAGGGTCTGTAGAGGTCAGAAGATTAATGGCTACAGTCTTCGCTATTTCAATCCCCACATAAGTTTCTGAAGCTGTATAAAACCACCAGTTAGTAAGCAGTATGAATATGGTAACGTGTCATGGTACTGAAGGGGTTAAGGACAATAACAAATTGCCAGTTATCCACTTTAATTAATGTTATAATTCTTTATACACTCTATTCTGACTAATAATATGTGATTCTGTAAAGGTCAAGAACTGTGTGTGGTGCTGAGTCAGTTTAGAATTGCTGCATGTCAAGGAATAAGTGTGAAATTAGGGGAATTTATATATTAATGATGAAAAATAGCTTCTAAAGAGAGAAGTGAGAGAATAGGATTAGTTTCAGTAGTGGTAACAGTGAAAGAGTGCCATACATATAGAGGAGGAAGTGGAAATTATATGAAAGATGTGTATAAAGAAATATGCCTGTTTATAGAGAGAAGGAAGAAGAGTAAAGCATGACAAAATAGTGATATACATGAGAATGAACAGTGTGGGCGTAAGAGGATCATCTCTCACTTGTGAATGAAAGAATTGAGTATTATTATTGTTGAGAGAGAGAAAGAGCATGTAATAGGCAAAAAGGAAGAAACTAAAACAAAAGAAAAATGGAAATAGGAAAGATAAAACAACAAATGACAAGTGTAAAATACTAAACCAGAGAAAGAGAGAGTACAGGATTGAGGTGCATGGGAAAGAGCCAGAGTAATTTCTTATAGCATATGCTGACCCCCTCAAGGAAATTCACAAAAATCAGGCCAAATTAGACAAGATCTCAAAGACCTGTAGTAAGAAGAGGAAGGAGGAAGAAGACAGCAGAGGAAAATTAGTAGCAAGGAGTGGCAGAGAGAGAGAGAGAGAGAGAGAGAGAGAGAGAGAGAGAGAGAGAGAGAGAGAGAAAAAGTTGGCACCAGAAGAAAGAAGACAACATACTTGAGATATGTTTAACTGACTGTGTTCGTGTCCCTGTAGTGAGCTAATCAGTGTCTTTGTGCTTCAGATCGCCACCAAGGACCCTCTGAACCCAATCAAGCAGGATGTCAAGAAGGGCAAGTTGAGGTTTGTGGCCAATGTCTTCCCTCACCATGGCTACATCTGGAACTATGGTGCCCTTCCCCAGGTGAGATGCACAAACCAGAGAGAGAGAGTGAGTGAGTGAGTGAGTGAGTGAGTGAGTGAGTGAGAGTCTGGTTGAAGCAGCCAGATAAAAAGAAAAAAAGAATGGGGAAAAAAGTGTCCAAAAGAGAGAGAGAGAGAGAGAATAGTCAAAGAATGCTGGATGTATGAGTATGTATGTAATGTTAATAATAGCTATTGTTTTATTTAGAAGTAAACACACACACACACACACACACACACACACACACACACACACACACACACACACACACACACACACACACACACACCTCTTTCTCCTCATAAGTAGAAAGATAAAGAATATTATGGATCAGTGAGTTCACCAAAGTTGAATATTACACTTTATACTCAGAAGGAAAAGGTATATGATGGTACACAAAAAAAAAAAAATAGTAGATGTGTATATTTGGAAAGCATAGTGGAGGAAATATAGAACTGCAGTTTTAGTAAAGGAACAGGCAGTGGTGATAAAGCAAAGTTTGAAGTGGAATGCTTACATGCTTATACTGGTACTTGCCTATTCCGATCTTTGCAGCACCAGAATTCTATCAGTCGGTCACAGTTCAAATGCAGTAAAGTCTTTACTGCTAATAGGAATTTTAGATTTGTGAGAAACATGAAGACCTACTCACTCTTCAATTTTAGTTTTATGACTATGCCTAACTAGAACTAGGGATCTTAGGAATCAGGAAAGCAATGGATTCAAAATTAACCTGATTACTTATTCAGACTTCACATTCATTCATCATTTTATGCCTCACAAGTCAAAGCAGTGATTTGCTTAGGAGAAAAGCAGGCATAATTTATACAGAGAAATAATTATTGACAAAGAGAGAAAACAGACAATTACAATTACACAGTAGAACGAGTCTTTACTTACAGCTTTTGTAAGAAGAAAAAAATAAAACACACACACACACACACACACACACACACACACACACACACACACACACACACACACACACACACACACACACACACACACACACACACACACACTACCCATGCATCCTGAACAGTGGACAAAAGACATGGAAAAGTACTGAGGTAATGAAGTGAGTCACTTCATCTTGTGTTACAGACCTGGGAGGATCCAAGCCACATGGATGAAGCAACTGGTTGTAAAGGAGACAATGACCCCATTGATGTGTGTGAGATTGGCTACCGAGTGGCCAAGCGAGGCGAGGTGCTCCAGGTTAAGGTAAGGAGAGAGGGGGGGAGAGAGACAGACAGACAGACAGACAGACAGAGAGAGAGAGAAAATAGGTAAAAGAAAAAAAATAGATACTGAAGGTGAAGATAATAGCAGAAGAAAAGAATGGTATTAATATTGATATAGAATAAGGTAGATGAATAGTAATATAAAAAGAACAGTTATAGTGGCAGAAGGAATGAAGTAGCTTAGAAGTAGTGGAGAGAAGGGGGAAAACTTGTGATGGGAAGAAGGAGGGGGTAACAGATACAAGGTGGGGAAGAGAACCAAAAAGGCTGAAGAACTGAGAACATAGTAGATTAAAATGCTAGGATGGACAGAAAGAGATGTTAGAGAAGAGAATAAGGGGATTGAAGGTGATTGGAGGAGGATTTAGTGAGGATAAGTGTGAGAAAGGAGTGTTTAGCCATTAAGAGGGAGTAAGGAGTCGGGTGAACATGGGGGACTGCAGGAAGTTGGGATTGGTCAGTGCTTGAGCAAGGTAGGGGAACTTGTCTGAGGGAATGCAGAGTTACTTTTGTCTTCTATAATGTTTAGTTACTTTGATTTAATGTTTTCCTGATTTTGTCTAAAGCTACCAATTTTATCAAGTCCTTGCAGTTTTATTTATTTATTTATATATATATATATATATATATATATATATATATATATATATATATAGATATATATATATATATATATATATATATATATATATATATATATATATATATATATATATATATATATATATATATATATTTTTTTTTTTTTTTCTCTCTCTCTCTCTCTCTCTCTCTCTCTCCCTACATGAAACTGGTCATAATTCCTTGTCGTTTCAATATTCACTGCACGTGGAACTCTGTTATTCTGGAATGGTTTATTAATGTGTTGCTATTCTCCATTTGTGCAGTTATTTGCATCTACAGTTTGTTTTTGTTGTATAAATGTGACTGATGACAATGATTGCTCTTATTAATGCTAGTAATGGTCATGATTGTGTTAGAGGGAAGTTTTGTAACCGATGTTCAGTGTGATAGCAGACATGTTTTTTGGCAGGTGCTGGGTACCATTGCTCTGATTGATGAGGGAGAGACGGACTGGAAACTGATTGCTATTGATGTCAATGACCCCTTGGCCCCCCAACTGAGTGATATTAATGATGTAGAGAAGCATATGCCAGGCTTTCTAAAGGCAACTGTGGAGTGGTTCAGGATTTATAAGATTCCTGATGGCAAGCCTGAGAACCAGTTTGCATTTAATGGAGAAGCGAAGGACAGAGAATTTGCTCACAAGGTTAGTGCCTCTCAAGCTTGTTTATACTCTTGTTTGAGGACTCAACTTGTATTTTACCTTTTTGTTTTATGTTTGCCAGCTTGTTGCAACTTTCCAACTTTAGGATGGAATGGTTAGATTTTTTGATAAATACTTAATTGCTATATGAGTGGATAATCCAGGATGTTTTTCCTCACACACATTTTAATTTCACCAATTCTGTTTTCATTATTTAGTTTGTAAATCAGTGTCAGTGTTCCAAGTAGCCACCAAGTAACACCCCGTAAGTCCATGAATTACAGAGTGTAGTAATGAGTGTTGGTTGGCCTGACAGGTGATCATGGAGACCCATGAGTCCTGGCAGCACCTGGTGGAGGGCAAGTCTGATGCTGGGGGACTGAGCACAAGCTGTGTCACGTTGCCCAATGCTCACAGCAAGCTGTCTGTGGTGGAGGCTGAAGAGGTGGTGGGCAGCTCACCTGAAGCAGGTCCTGGGCAGCCTATTGATCCCAAAGGTGAGTTGTGAGACACTGCAGTACTGTAATTAATATAACAATCTTTATATGTTTTGAGCATTCTCTCTCTCTCTCTCTCTCTCTCTCTCTCTCTCTCTCTCTCTCTCTCTCTCTCTCTCTCTCTCTCTCTCTCTCTCTCTCTCTCTCTCTCTCTCTCTCTCTCTCTCAGGAGGTTAGTTGCCAGTGCAGATTATTGCCATTATCACCTGGGCCAACACTGGAGGGAACAGATTGACATTGATAAATGAGTCACTATTCTGCATTTTTTTAAATTGACGTAATGTATAAGTAGTTGTTTGGCTCCTGGCATTGAGTGGTCCTGCAGTGACCTTTGACTTTTGTGTGTCTGAATCCTGAATCCTGCTTCCCTTGCCCCCGACTCCCCCTTGGATGCTACTACCACAAGCTGGTTGCTGTGGTGATATATAATGATTGGTTCATGCAAGCAGCCATAAAGTTCAAGGCTGGAATTAAAATGCATGTGCATACCAGTACTCATACACATAACCAGATGTGGAAGAAATCTGATGTTTATTTGGTGTGATAGAGTCAAAATAAAAGTATCAGGTGGTTTTAGGTTACATAGTTATTTTGAGAGGCCTTCATCAGATTACAGGCTTTGATTTGTGTTCTAGTACTTGAAGAATAGGAATGTGTATGCATTGAATATATATATATATCTTCAGTCATTCAGCATTGTTCCCTCAGTATTCCTAAATTCAGGATTAGTCTGCATGACAATACTCAAAAATATTTTGTTATTATATATGGAAACATTACAAGGACATCATTGTCAAAAAATTCTCTCTCTCTCTCTCTCTCTCTCTCTCTCTCTCTCTCTCTCTCTCTCTCTCTCTCTCTCTCTCTCTCTCTCTCTCTCTCTCTCTCTCTCTCTCTCTCTCTCTCTCTCTCTCTCTCTCTCTCTCTCTCTCTCTCTCTCTCTCTCTCTCTCTCTCTCTCTCTCTCTCTCTCTCAGTTTTGAAGTGCAAAAGAGGCAGGCCACGGGATGCAAAACATGATCCATATTGAAGTGTACTTATTGCATTATTGAACTATTTATTTCATGATTCCAATAACTCCCTATAAGTGATGTCTTCTTGTCCTGGACTTAACATTGATTTCCTTGAAGAGGATTTGTGGTTTTATCAGACATGTTTCTTTTCTTTGCAGTTGACCTGTGGCATTACGTGTCACTGAAGTGACTGTCTCACACACCTAAGCCTCATCTGTGACTTAAGACTCAGCCTGGCATGTTGGAGCGCCTTGTTTTGCATGGAATAAAGTAAGACTTGTATGAAAATTTAAACCAGAGGCTGTATTTGTTTGTTTGTCAAACATCAGTTTCATTTTTTGGAAATCTTATTTTATTTCATTTGTACAAATTAATACCCAAGATTGCTAGGGAAAAAAAATTGTTATTATTTATGTATTTATTATGCATGTCTAGTATGAGGCTATTGTTAATGTGTTGAAACCTCAATGGCATCGAACAAGAATGTTTAGATTACTTTCCTCTTTCTTTGCCCTTATTCATTGTGGGTTGTCTCACATCATGCAAATGTGTGTGATATGTGATGCAGAAGTGCAGTATATTACACTTCACTATATTACAGTGTTGTAATATAGTGAAGTGTAAAAACTCAAGATTTTGCTACAAGAACACAATGGTGAATTAACTGGTAACAACTGATGAAGTAATTGTTGGGCTAGTTAAACTTTCATGAGGCCAGTGCTAGCAGTTGTCATTCATGACTGCATCAGACATGAGCAGAATTTAATCAAGCAGGGACACTTCTGCTGAAAAGATAAAATAATAATAATACAGTTGAGTGTAGGAGAGTGAGAAGGACCATGCTTGGGAGGAAGGTGTATTCAGGGATATGTTATAGTGGTGGAATCAATTCTAAAATGTCCAGATTGAGTTTCTTGTCTGTTCTTAAAATTAGGTATGATGTGTAAGTTTTGAGTCTTTTATCTGACCTACTATGTTCTTGATTGTATTAGTTTTTTCTCAAGATCATGTTATATACTCATTTTCATTACCTCCATCATTTTGAAGAGGAGACTCCTTGTTTCCATGGAACAATCTCAAGTTACCTTATCATGGCTACTCAAGCAGATTGTTTGCTGCTTATGTGTTAAGTCTTCTATTAGATTTTAATGACCTCATTCTTTGATTTGGTTGTTATCTGAATCTTCAGGAATTCTCAGATATTCTCGTCTGTGAAACCTGATCAACATACAGTAGTGTTCATCACCAATGATGCACTCACATCAATATGTGTGTGTGAAGGTATCTTATTTTCAGTTTCCAGTATTTCCAAATTTATTTTGGATGGTTACAACTATAATGTAAGAAATATTTAAGACATGTGAATGAAATTTGTTCCTCTGTTACTCAAAGTTAGTATTGGCAGAAGTCAGACTGTGTTGACTCAGGTGGCACCATTGGGTTTGTGTTGTCAAGTTTGCTACTTGAAAGGATTTCAATATATACATAAAGATATAGCAATGGACATTAAGACAAGATAAATAATATCATTTTTATTTCACTTCAGCAGCATTAGTCAACATACTTGGCTTCAGAGGTAAGCTGTCATCACTCAAAACAATTTCCACAACCAAATCCAGAATACATCCACAACCCCAAACACACACACTAGCCACTCTAACATGTACTGAAGCTCACTCATGACTATCTGACATAATACAATAGGCTACCCAACAAAGCTATGAGGTCTATTTTTTCTCCTTAGGTCCTTAACATTACAAGCCAATCAGATACTGTGACATGATCTTACAGTCCTCAACAAGTTATCTACACACACAGGCCCTTAGACAAGCATTTACCATATGGATAAAAATAGGATAATATCTCTGAACAAACTTTGTGCTGAACACACAACTCTTACAAACAACAAAGCAAATCTCTTCCTAAATCCACTATTGCAGAAGGGCACTTTGTACAAGTCATCACTTGGTGTGTAAGTCTGCTGACATAACCTGGTCTAATATGCACTCAACATGTCACTGGTCTTGTTATGTGGACAAGACTACACAGGTTTGTCAACTCACGGGAAACTGCACCGTGTACACACTCCACACTCAATAAATATCAAAGAAAAGTCATCCAATAATCTGGAAATTCAAAAAACTAAGAGAAAAATCCACAGCTAATGACTATATAAAATACTTATGTACATGAACATCCAAGAATATATATATATATAAATATGTACATATGTATACACAGGCTTGTTTATATACATTATATATAGATATAAGATATATAAAATGGTATACATACATAAAAAATGCTGGGTGTTAATTTTGACAACTTTATGGCTAGACGAAGCTCCCTTACATTCTATCTTTAGTGTTTGTATCCACAGGTATCCACCTTAACACCACTGGCAGTTTAGTCTGCTGGTTGAAGGCAGTCACACACAGCAACTGCACCTTTCCTTATCCAAATTTCTTTAACTCATTAATGGCAGTCAAATCTGGTTGTTTGAGGACCGATAGAGATCATGTGTCACTGTTACTGTGTTCCCAGGCTTGCTACAAACTCTGAAATGAGATGGCAAATCTTAAGTGTTGGGATAAGCAACAGTATGTGTACTAAAGTAAATATTTCATGAAATCTTAAAAAAATATATTATAATTAAATGAATGTAAGATAAGCTCAACTTCATTATTGTCTCAATCAGCTAAAATTATAGGAAATTGAAGGGAGAAAACTAGTGAAGATATAATTAAAGCTTGTTCATAATGAAAGCAAAGCAAAAGGAAATTAAAATGAAGAAGGAATATTGGAATAAACTTTACATACTTTCATTTTTCAGCCAGATAAAAGTGGAAGTGATGTGCAAAAGGGAAATTAATTAATAACAGGAATATTCTCTCAGTGAATATAAACCTCAAAAAATTATTACATAAGAATTCTGTCACTGTAAAGCTAAAAGTTATGAGCATTTATGGTACCTTAAAAAAAAAGTGGGCACATCCATAAATCCACACTCCACACCTTGAGGGTTAACTATACTATAAAAGCAGTCTAGGCAATATATATTAACTCCATCTTCATACTTCTGAGGTGACTAACATGAAAGGCAGACAGCTATATATTGAACAGTTAGATGAATATACATGAAACTAATACATGGGGTATAAAACAAAAAAAACAGCTGTGGGAGGCAGCAGACTGGACACAAATAAACATGACATCTGAGAGCATGTTAAGTAGGTGGCAGTTGCAAGCTGTTGTTCTCCTCCCTTGCGACTGAGTGCACATTCCAGATAAAAAAAAAAAAAGGGAGTGGACTGATACATACATTTAAGATACAGATAGTTAGCCTGTTTTCTTTATGGCTAGTGTTAGTAAGGCTCAAAAAAAGCCATAGCATACAAATGAAGAGGTAAAGAGTACCTGGTTCTTATATAAACATCACTAGGTCCTTACTCTTAGCATTTTCAAAGATTGTGTTGATGTTGTTGAATACTTCGTCAGCCGGGCGCGAGGCATCCACCCACGTGTGGATGCCTGGCAGTGAAGGAGATAGGATGGCACTTTATAACTGCAATTATTACTGCTGGATGGACAGTCCCAATACCTGTATCAGCTAAATCAATGCTAATGAAAAGGATGCAAGGATGAATTACACCAGTAACACTAAGTAAATGACTACAATAATGCTTTAAGTTATTGTATGGACAAAATAAAATATCATCCAAGGTCAAAAGAATACTCTATATATGTCTTTCAGAGCATTAGAATGATAAATTATCTTTCAGGTAGACACTCAAGATAAGATACCTTAACATTTCAAAAGGATTGCTCAATTTAATATTTCAGTTTATTAGTATCCTCATTTCTTAAATAAGCATAACAATAATTACTATATTAAATTTTTTTTTTGTCAAAAGCATTCTGGTTCATGTCCTACCTTTCTTGGTGTAGTAACTGGCAAGGGGTTTGGTCTGCTCATGGTAGGCTCCTAACCTTCTCATCAACACTTCAGGGGTGTCATCAGACCGCCTCACCAGGGGTTCTCCAGTCAACTGTAATTTGTTTCAACATTCAGTATTAATTTTCTTTTAATTTCAATCCCAAATTATGATATATGAAAGTTTTATTAATATAAATATTTTTACAGAGCTTTACTGTGTTTGTAAACTACATTAAGACATAAGGAGGAGAGTAGAAAGTTTTCAAGGAAACAATGAATTATGTGAATCAGTGATTAATGTGACATGCGTCTTCCGGAGATTGTAAGGTGGTTTTCAGAATATTAAAAAAGGCAGACAGATTTGACACACATCAACTTGATCAGCATGTAAAGCATCCATACATCATCCTTCATAGGAGACTTGGGGGGATAGAACTCCTCGTGGTAGGAGCGGCCAGAGGCTGGGTGAAAGAGGCGGCCAGTGATGCGCCGCACCAGCAGGCTGTCGTCAATGCCAAACTCCACTACGGAATCCAGCTTCTGTTTACGGGTCTCCAGCATCTCGTCCAGCTATGGCGGGTAACAGCCTCATGAGAAAAAGACTTGCAGTGGTACACTTTGTTGTGAAATGAGTGTTTTCTTTGACTAGTATACTGAAGGACTAAAGAAGATTGCAAATAAATATTACCACCAAAAGACACTGGAATCAGAAAAGAGAATAGAAACACATTCACCACACTGCCGCACCTTCTCTGCTTGTGCAACTGTACGGGGAAACCCATCAAGGATAAAGCCATTCTTGCATTCAGGTTTGTTGAGGTTCTGCTCAATCATGCTCACCACCAGCTCATTGCTAACCAATTTCCCTGAAGTAGCAAATCACAGCATTATCATTGTTTTTCCTGTAGCACATGATAAAAAGATTAGATAAATATAATAAATAAATAAATACAAATAAATCAATGCAGTGTTTGATTTGTATCTGAAGTAAATCACACATTAAGTTTCATGTGCTTAAGTGGATCAAATTAGTTTAGGAATCGAATTACATAATACATCAGTACATACAAACATTCATCACTCACAAGGCTTCTTTCAGAAACCGCGGGCGCCGCCCGCGTTGGCGTGTTCGGGATTTGTAATCTTCACAGAGCTGGCATTTCTTGCAAAAGTAATTTCAACTACTGGGTATCAAAATTACCCGCGATGTTAAATACTATGGGCAGTCACGCACAGCCCATCACCGTGAAATCCAACAGACTACAAAATGAGCTTTGTCTAGATAAGTGCGCGGGTGGCGGGACTGCTTGCGACAATGTGAATACATGCCTGTAGCCCTGTACCCTATAGCAACGTGTAAACGCGGGCTAGCTTGCGACCCATTTCACCCGCGCACAGGCAGTGGTGTGAAAGATTACATAGGAAAACATCAGTTTCAGCGGGTCCACGTTTAAGCATAGACGCGGGCATCGCCCGCGCCGTCTGAAAGAAGTCCAGTATCATCTTAGCAAAAGTTTTGATATAGGCTTACACGATCAGTTAAACGTAACAAGTAAAATAGTTGTGTAGCAACTGATGCCAAACAATGGCCTGCACCTTGATGGTGGTGTGGTCCTGCCAGCAGGAAGGATTTGAGTGCCCTAGCTTATGGAAAGTATAGATATGCCCTTTGGGTGTTCTACCAAGGCAGACAGTGAAAAGCATGTCTCCTGCCGCCCATTAGCCCAGCGTGGAATCCGGGTGGGCGGCAGGTGGGCCAGGCGGCACCTGCACACACGCACACACCACACACCTGCATCCATGATCTTCTTGAGCTCCTTGCCCAAGTCAGATCCCGAGGCGACCTCCGCCCTGAGCAGGTCGCCCGTGGCCAGGTGACACACACAGTACCGGTCCTTCAACCTCGGGGCCTGCGGGCGGGAAAATGTGTTCAGGCCATGGTATACTCTACATAATCAGAAGGAACGATTACTAGTGATCATGGAGCTGACCTGCGTGCCCTTGCCGGAGCCTGGAGGCCCCAGCAGGATGGCATTGATGCCCACGCTGGAGGAGGAGGCCGGCGCCGGAGCTGCTACATTGGGAGCCATGCTGTACCCTCTACCGTATCCCACTCGGGGGCCTGACTGAGCCGGACTATGCAGACGGCTGGGTGCGAGCGGCTCCGGCTCCTGTGCGATATGGGCGATCTGATGCCACTCATTGCTGGTTGCTATGGAATCCAAGCGTACTCTCAAGCTTCTCCCTTCCTCTGTTACTATTTGACATCCACCAAAGCTCGGTGCGGCCATCACGTCACCACTTTATAACGTAGCGGACATAGCTTGTAAACTCCTACAAAAGGAGGTTAATAACGTCATTCAGCGGAGAAGAGAGACAATGCAAATGACATCACGTCAGCCACCTCGATGGCTCATCTCAGTCCTCGCCTACCACAGCAGCGCACACATGTCTTGATTTCCTTCCCTAGTTATTATACCTGCTGAGAAAGTGAGATTTCTATACTATAACATTAATCTGTGGTATGGAGGCCAGCATATGCCTATCCATTAACAACGTTTGAGGGAGCTACTTATCTACCTACCCACCAGTACTACCGTACGTAGTATATCTTTCAGTGTCTTAATTTGTATCATTTCCATCTGTCTCTGTAGAATAACGTTATCAGTTCTAAAAAGGAAAAAAATCGTATTGACTCTGAGAAACGAACACGGCGTCTTTTTAACTGATAGTGAATTGCATAGCCATGGATTATTTACTTTACCGTAGTACCTTAAATGAAACACGAACGTCTTACGTGCAATCTAATTACTTTATTTTTCTTTCTATGACACTGGTTGACACTTGAGGTGCGATGCGTTCATGGTGTCAGCCTAAGCGGTGAAAAACCAATAGACAAACCCATTCATTTTTTCAAAGAGACACACACACGCTTCAAGCATCCACCCCCTCCCTCCTTTTTAACATATCTCACTCAATAAAGTACAATTGTCTAGTGAAAAGGTTGATTTAGGCCGTGAAATGCACTCATAGGCCTAACACTCCCTGGGTGAAGACGGACCAGAGGAGATTGTCAGATTGCTCAACAGACTCCGCGACGTCCCTACGGCCTTCTTTCCTTCTGTTGTCCTCAGTTCCTCATTTATTGCAGATGCGAAGAGGCAAGGAGAAGAACAAATATGCACTTTTCTATACCTGATACCCAGGAGTGCAAAGAAGACAACGGAAGCACCTATGTAGTGAGTATTTGTGGTGGTGTATGAGACTGTGGTGGTCTCATTTCTCTGCCCTGTGTGACCTGTGCCTTGTGAACTGCACCATTGTGACCCTCTCTAGTGCCTGTGATCTGCTGCGTGACTTCTTGGCTCCTGTCTGGGTCACTGTGGTTGTTGTGTCACTAGTGCTTGCTGTCGACCGTGTGGTGTGACTGACTGACCTGTATCGTTGTGACCTGTTTGTTTTGACCTGATGTGACTGTGACCTTTGCTCTGTGTTGCGTTGGTGTAACGTTTGTGTTACTAGGATGTGTGTTAGTGTTGCTGTGATCTCTTTGCTGGCTTGGTGGTTAGGGACATGTGTGTTATGAGTTGTGTTAGTGCTTCCTCTGTTGCTGTGTTGTCACCTGTGTCAAGGCGCCGTCACACCTGTACATTTGCGCCAATTTTATTTCACCAACTTTTTGAAAATTGACGATATTTTATTCTGTGTTCCTCATCAAATATGCTCAACCGTTTGTCTGCCCTTTCATCAGCTAAGAAACTCTCTCTCTCTCTCTCTCTCTCTCTCTCTCTCTCTCTCTCTCTCTCTCTCTCTCTCTCTCTCTCTCTCTCATTGTGAGGTTCTACTACAGTTTCGTACAATGAACTCTGGATGGTTGTTGTTCTTACTATTTACATTTCCAAGAAGTACACTACCTGCCGCAAATTAATAATAATGCTGCAATAGGTCTGGGAATATGCTGTGTCTGTTGAGTTTTCTCTAAGTTCAGCTAGTTGTGGAGAGCCCCGGAGCTCTATCACACTTGGAAATGAACAGAACACTGACTTGCTTTTGTTTATAGCTGGGGTTTGTGGGTTAGGTTAGGTTAGAGATAGATTGTATTAAACTATAAATTTACTTTTTTTTTTCTTTTTTTTTTGGCAATATCACTATCCTCACATTTATGTAATGTTAGAGAGGACACTGCCAAAGCCAACACTAATGCCATTGTCTTCCCAGGCCTACAACATCCACATCAATGGAGTGTTCCATTGTACAATGCGGTACAGGCAGCTCCATAGCCTGCATGAACAGCTCAAGAAGGACTTAGGGGGATCCACCCTGCCTCCTTTTCCCCCAAAGAAACTCCTGCCCTTATCTCCTACACAGACTGAAGAGCGCCGGGCCACCCTGGAAAAGTATATCCTGCAGTGTGAGTTGTCTCTGGTTTTCATTTTGTGAGCCTAAGTATTAGAACAAAAAGAATAGAGTTTGATCCCTTTAGAACATTACTTTGGCCATTCCCTTAATGGACTGTGTCCTTTGGGTCAGGATTTTTATAGAAATTTTTGAGCTTGGGACTGTTGGCAGACACCAGAATGTGTTTGAAAAATTTTCACTGAGCATTCCCCTCTTAAGATTAAGGATGCTGTTAGTACTGAATGAATGAAATAGCTAAAAGTGATGCATTTTTCATAAGGAGCATGTAATTGCTCCTTATGAATGTATACAGTTACTGTTTTCCAGAATTTCTATAATAATGATGTGTTTCTTGTGTACTTGACAGTAAGCCAGGACCCCAGAGTGCTCAATAATGATGTCTTCAATGGATTCCTTGTGTTTGCTCAAAATGAAACCCAGCGGGCTGGAGGCGGGCAGGATGAGGTGCCCATTGATATTTACCTCACAAGTGGCCAGAAGGTGACGCTCACCATCCCTGCCACACTGCAGACAGACGATTTACTGGAGGTAGGCGACAGTGTGAGGCCCTCCTGTGGGCCTTAAAGAAATACTTGAGAAACCGATCTGTAGATAGAAAATTTTTATTGAGCAAAGAGAAACCTCTAGCTGAGCACTGAATTCCTCATGAGAACAGATTGACAGTGCCTTAGATATCAGAAGCACAATGATCTTCAGGTGCAGAAACATTTTCAGGTTGTATGTTTGGTCCCTATGAGTGAAGATATTCAAGATTTCCAATCAATAGGATGTGAGGTTATTTTTTTATTTTCATTTTCAGAAAGTGTGCAATCAGATACATCTACCAAGTGAAATGGTGTACTACTTTGCTCTTTTTCTTGTTAAGAAAGAAGAAAATGACCTAATTGGTAGGTGCACTTAGTTGAATAAGCAATATATGTAAAATATTCAAAATTAGTTTGGTTTCATTATTAACTAGCATAATTACTCCCTGTTGCTCAAGTCAAATTTTATCATAATCAGTTCAATTGTTTTTCTGTGAAAAGCAGACACACCCACGTATAAACAGACAAACAGAGACGGTGCATTTTACTACCTACAAATGATGCATTAGAATTGTGTTTTACATACAGGAACTGGTAGATCATGCTTCTTAATTAGTGGCCGTTGCTACTTTGAAGTTTGTTTTAGAATATAAAATCATGTATCTATCTATCTTATTGTATATCTGTATCTGTATTTTCTCAGAATTAAATTCTAAATCACATCCCAATGTTACAGTTGTAAAGCGGCTGCAAGACTTTGAGAGCCCCTATATTTCTCAGAGATGCATGAAAGGCCTGCATAGAATAATGTTGAGGAAAAAGTAAGTGAACATTTTAATATTTTTCAAACTACATAAGTTTCAACTTTAATTTAGATAATAGATTTATAACTTCCAGATATTTAAGGGTTAAAATACTGCATTGCACAAGTGTATGAAATAGTGTTTTTGACTGATGGTTGTATTTGCAGCTACTGGGACCCAAGTATTGACCAGGAGGTGATGAGCGACCGTGTGGGGCTGAACCTGCTATATATGCAAACTGTTCAGGATGTGGAGAGAGGATGGGTTCTCACCAACCATGAGATTCAAAGACAACTTGCTGCCCTCCAAGCTAAAGGAGCAAAGAAAGAGGTGCAGTGTTCCCAGGCGTGTTCGTGGGTTTTCATTGTTACAATCATATCATACTTCAAGAAAAATTCAAGATTGTTTATTTTGTGTTGATGTTTTATAAGACAGCAAGAGAGTGACACAGTAATGAATGATGTGTTATCTTGCAGTACATGGAGCTGGCAAGAACACTGAAATACTATGGGTACCTGCAATTCCAATCATGTAGCTGTGACTTCCCCAAGCCTGGTACCTCAGTCCTCATTAGTGCTGGAAACAAGGAGCTTAATTTCAGGTGGGTGATTTTTGAAGACCGGGAAATAATACCAACATGTAAATTTTCTGTTTTATGTTTGAAGCTAATTTGGAAAGTTATAGATTTACAAACCTTATCTCTACACATTGTGATTGCTAGAATGATTTACTAGTTGATCACTTGTATCAGATGCTTGTTTCCCTGTGTTTAGCTGCTGAACACTATATGTTTGTGGTGTGTACTTTCAGAATAGAGTGTGAGGATGGATCAATGAAAGAGGGCAATTTCAAGGTGACTCGAATTAGATGCTGGAGAATTACAGTGCAACAAGTAAGTCCTGCTTGAAAATACTAATTTCTCAAAGTGTAATCTATCGTGTAAAACTGTTTGTTAAGTCTTCATTGCCAGTGGTACTATTCTCAGCTTGTGAGAATGTTAGATCATTGTGATGAAGTACCTGGTAATAAAGAGTGTGAATGAATATAGAAGACGTGTGAAATAAGGAAGGATGAGTGTACGTTATGTGTGGTGCCGTCAGCCTTGCAGTGAGGGAAGTCCCAGCAGCGGCAGCAGGGACGGGTGTGCCAGCCTTGATGCCAGCCAGCAGGTCAACCTGGAGTTGTCGTTTGAATATCTGATGAGTCGAGAGGAGATGCGGTGGGTGCGAGTGAACAGTCCCCAGGCGGTGCTGATGTCCCTGTGTCTGCAGGGAATGGTCAATGAGCTGCTCTCACACAAGAGGGGACGTAAAGTGAGGACGGTAGGTGGTGTCAACTTCTGCTCCAGCTCTCCTCGGCATGTAGTGGTTCAATTACATAAGACTATCTTAGTGGATGACAGATTTGATCTTATGTAAGAGAAACTATGTTTGAGAGTGGACTCCTCTAGACTGTTCAAGTGCACACCCTGGATGTCTATCTCATGGTTTACTTTGGAAATCATGTAACATATTATAGCATGTTAGGTTAGGACAGGTCTTGGTGTTGGGATAGCTTTAAAGCTGCACAGGTTACTTGTTTTTATATTGCAATCTCTGAAGTTTATTTTTTGTATAAGTAAAGTTATAAGCTGCCTCCCACTCCCCTGAAAACAGCCCTGATAGGTAGTAATGTTGCTTGAAGAGGAGCAGGTGAGAGAGGGATGCTATCCATCATGTTGTCTTCACAGCCCAATGAGCGTGTGCGGAAGGGAAGTCTGTCTTACGTGAGGCGAGATGGAAGCAGCACTCATGTCACCCTTAATCACACAGGGGAGAACCTGCCTCAGGTGAGTGTGGGATCTTGTGGACTCCATAACCACATGGAATGACTGACCTCTGTACACTTGTGTATGAGTGTGTTAGTATGTTTGGATGTTCAATTGTGGTGAGTCAGTGTTGCCACTGATGAGGCTAATAAGGCAAAGGAAGCTGGTTTGACAAAGAAGTCCAGGAGAGAATAAGATCAGGCTAGAGAAAGTGGAGAGAAGCTTCTGGAGTGGTTTGTGGTACTGGTAAGAGAATGTCAAGGAGTCTATAGGCAAAGATTTACAAGTCAATGATAGGACTGGTTTACTCAATTGCCTACCTGATTGTATATAAGCTAAGCTTATGTTGTTTTATCTCTGTATCTGCTCCTGTACATCTTGGTTTACTGAACTAAAAAGTGTTTCATTGTCATATCATAATAATCTCCAACTAAATTCAACAATGCTTCTCTTTTGGGAAACAAAATGTATAACATTGCACAAAAGATATTTGTTTTATATGATTCCCATTTTCAAATGGTATCTGTGGCATTTTTTCCAACAGGAGGGCAGCAGCCAAGGCAGCAGCAGCAGCCAGTCTCCCATTGGTGAGTTATCACTGCGGCGCCTCAGTGAGCGCCTCAGCGACCCTCTAGACAACCGTCCGTCCTCGCCAGCCAGACCAAACGGTCAGGCCGAGCACACCACAGTGGAGAACCATGCTTTCAACATCATGGGTGATGACAATTTGTAATACAGTGTTTGTGTAAAAAGTTGATGATGGTATTTTTGGTAAAAAAGAGTAGTTTACAGAATACAGTGAGAATAGTCAGATTTAATTTATGATTTTTAATGGGAACACCCTCTCACTGGCATTGGGAAAACTGCAAATGGGAGTTACATTACCAATACATTAGACTTACTTGGAATTTGCATTTCAGAAATAACATTTTTGTGTTGCAATCATATTTTTTAAAAAGTAAGAAAACTTTAGTGTATAGAAGATTTAATCTACTTACTAAATGTCAACAAAATTTACAAAATGCTGATTTTCATCTAGTTATGCAATAGATACTTTTTAATTATCAATTGTGCATATCATGGTTTCCAGTACAACACTGAAGACCTTTCTTAACAGCAGAGTACATGGATTACTTTATTCTAAAGTTGTCTGTCCATGCAAGTTTGGTCTTTTAAGAATTATTTTATAGGAATTTGTATTCTTTAAAGTCAGTTAAGAGTTTTTTATATGCACAAATCTCTTTATGAGAAGAGATGATCTGGTCTGGTCAAAATTGATTGGTGTTTTGAGGTGTTGGGTTAGTAGTGGTTCATTGGACTCTAAGTTAAGTCTGTGTACTAGGCAAGACTAGTAGTTGCACCAGAATTGAGTTGCAGACAAGAGTTCATGAAGAAACTTGAGTAATTTTATTACATCAATTTGATTTTTTTTTTTTTTTTTTTTTCTCATTATGTTGCTTATGTTTTATGATTTTGAAATAATTCTATAATAGTTACAAGCATTTAGATGTAAAGTTTGTCTTGAGCTCTGCTGAACTGTTTCTCTAAGATGCAGTCCACAAAGTGTTTCCGTGAGAGAGTGTTGCTGGAGGCTGTCACACGCTTACTGCTTTGTGGTACTCCTGTCCACAGCTGTATTTGTTTGAGAGAGGAAATTTTTTCTTCATACATTTTAAAAACCTACATTTACTTATATATCACAAAAAAGCCAAACAAATCAAACTAAGTCAGTGATGGATGGATGATGTGTAGTACTGTGTGAATTTCTTCTTGAACATCTATAATTATAATGGATTTGAAAAGAGAGCAGTGAATGCAAGACATGTTTGGTCAAGTGGTAGTGGGAGAAAGAGAGATCTTGCCTTCTCATTGAGGTGGTTAAGATAGAATGCCGGTGTGTGATTTGACAACACAAAATATTTAAGGGTGTACAGTATTGACTTATGTTTTATAGTATTCTACAGAAAAGAAGTAAATTGTACTATATTGTCACAAGTTGTGTGATGTAAAACTCTGCACAGGAGAGTTTCTCTGCTATGCTTGTCACAAAGTTTGTATTGCCTCACTGGGTCACGCTGGGAGGCTCAACACAGGGTAACTGTAGGCCACAATGTAAGGCAATACTTATCATTCCTCAGCTTCCCTTGGCTTGGTGGTGATGGCAAATTAAGCCTGTGAATACAGAAGCTTCAGAGGTGTTTTGATGGTGCTGTAGTCAGTACATTGCATTGGTCACAGTAGTAAGTAGGGATACACAGGTGAGTCTTCAGTAAAAGACCACTTTCATTTCTACTATAACAGACTTTCTCCATAAGAGAAAGTGTACTGTATGTAATTGCATCTGCATTCACTCCCTGTTAGCCTCTCTCAGAGTAAGAATTTTGAAAGTTTCACCTGACAGTTCTTATGATACACTGCATTGAGGCCTTTATTTCAATTGTTTTAATGTTAGTGTATTTTCTGGCTTATTACTACCTGTGACTGATTTGAAATTCAGTAATGGAAGTGTTCAAGGTTTTGATGTTTTGCTCCCAGTTTACAAAAAACAACACAAAAGTTATTTGTGCCACTTCAAGAGAAACAAAGTGTGCCTGATGCTGGAAAGAGAAAGATAGAGATATCAAAATATATGTTAATTGTTTCTTTATTTAGATACAATGAAAAAGAAAAAAAAAAAAAGGCGAGGTATAAAGAGAAAGTTGACATCCAAGATTTGAAATGAAGATGATGATGGTTTAGAAATAGAACATATCAGAAGATATCAGAACTTTAAGTGAGACAGACTTGCTGGTCTCTGATGAAGTACAAACTCGATGGTCAGTTAACAATTACTAACAACACACTGGTTTTGTCAATGTAAATTGACATTTTATAATTCTGAAAAAGAATCTAAATGCATGAATATATATATATATATATATATATATATATATATATATATATATATATATATATATATATATATATATATATATATATATATATATATATGTAAATAGTTTACTGTCTCTGATTGCACCTGCACTTTCCCCCTTTCAATACACAGCACTGCCATTGCACTCCAAAAAAAAGTTATAGGGACCAGAATGAATGGTATTGGTGAGTGATGTGTAGCATTTAGCCCTCCATTGTAAGCTTAGTCTTGCATCCCCTCCAGCAACTCAAACAAGAATCACCCTCATGCTGCACTGCTTGCTTCCTCCCAAGGAGTTAGTCAGTTGTTAGTAGACAAACATTATTTTTTGGCTGGTCTCTGCTTCCCATTTGTGTGTGTGTGTGTGTGTGTGTGTGTGTGTGTGTGTGTGTGTGTGTGTGTGTGTGTGTGTGTGTGTGTGTGTGTGAGCAAGAGAGAGAGAGAGGATTTTCTGGACATAGCACCATACAACCTTGCATGTTCGCACTGCACTTCACCATATTGCAAGTACGTACGTAATAATGCACTTTTTTAAAACTTGTGGTAAGTGGTGAATGAAGTTGCCCTAGCCATGAAATGAATGGCAGCCTGCTCTGCCTCACATGGCTGTGGCTGCCAACATGTTCCATGCTTTTGGCACAGAAGTGTTTGTAATTCATTCAAAGATGTTTTTCTGTGCTGGAAAGAGAAACTGTCTCATATCGTATGTTTGGAAGCTTATTGTTTACTCCTAAGATACTTTCAAAGGTGGTCTTTTTAAAATATTCCACAACTGTGTTCTTGAGATGGTAATATGTTGAATATTAGCCATGATATTTATAGCATAACAGTATTGTTTAAAACAGTGCTGGGGTCAGGCAGCAAAACCTCTGGATTGAGTGTACTGTAGAATATTCTAACACTTTTTTTTTTTTTTTTTTCCAGTCTACTAGATATGGTGTTGTCTTGTTCTTGAAATGAAAGCAGTGCTATCTTGTGTTTATGAAGATTGTTTTCCTGTATGTGCTGTGAGGGTGCTGAATTGTTCTCTATGCCCTATGTGATAACAAATTTGGAACATGGTAAATTAATTGCAAATTAATTGCAAATTTGAATAGCTTGCCCAACTCATCTTGTAGATTGATTATAACAGATACATAGTGTTTGGAATAGTCTCAGTGAAATAAGTTGTATTATAAATGATATTTGCATTCATTTATATTGTTTGTTTACTTACATATTTATTTACTCTTTCAAATTTGCCAGCTAATACCTTGATCCTTTAACATCAATATTATTAGTGACCTTTACATCAGAGTTCAATTCAGTATATTTAGATTCCTCTTTTTGTCACAAATGAAAGACAAGTCACAATATGAGATGTGTAATGTTACCTTCCTCTACCATGATGAAGCACACACTATCCTGCTCAGCCCTCATTCCCTTCCCTCACCATGTACTGTGTACTCATTCACTTCTCTGCACAGCGCACCACTTCATCATTAGTTTTTCACAGCGCACTACTTCATCATTCTTTTCTTATAGCACACCACTTCATCATTCATTTCTCACAGCACACCACTTCATCATTCCTTTCTCATAGTTTTCTTGACCCTTGGTTATTTTTTTTTGGGGGGTCTCTCTTAATTTACTTTTGGTCTCATACTATGACTTGTTACTGTTTGTCATATATGGACAGACTTTTTCGCCTAATGCTTTTCATGAAACTCTACTTTTGAAATTTATCTTAGACATTTGTCCAGTTCAGCATTTGCTGAATGTTGGTTTTGGTTTGGTCTGGTCCAGAAGTGCCAAGTCTTAATTTCAATCCAGTGACTGATTTTGGACCCAGCACTAGTTTAAAGCATGATGAACATTTTTTATCTGATATATTTAGAGCTATGCTTGACTTATTTACATGATTACATATGTGTGTGGTCAGGCATGCCTGTACAGAGGCCAATATTCCCTTCACTGGCCAACAGTAAACTCCTTGCATTGAGAGAGAGAGAGATAGAGATAGAGAGAGAAAGAAAACAAAATCCTGCAAGACCCGGCGAGTTGTTCCCAGTGAATGACAGGTGCAAACACTGCTCTGCCAGTACTCTTAGTGTTGAAAGTGAGTTCCATCATGCTTCATGTTGTGTGTCTGATGTTTCTATTGATCCCAGAGTTTATTATGTGTTGCTCAGAGTGAATGCAGGCAATGATGCAAAGTGCATTGTTGGGCAGTGAAAGGGAGAAATATGCATGATGCAATAGCATTGTTAAGTATTGAGAGAATGAGATTCACTGCATGATAGAAATGCAAAGGGGTAGTAGACATTTAGTGATGCACTGCAATTACTGTGTTAATAGAAGCTCAGGCTGCCGAAAGATGATATTGTACATCAAAAAGCTGTAGGACTAAATTGTCACACACCTTTGCTACTGATGTTCTGCAGTCCAAGCTCATGGGATGGGAGAAGTCAGTCCATGCCAGTTAAGAACAGTACATATAGTTTATTTTTTAAAGTAGTAAGCAATCATGTCTATTGATTATCTAATATGTATCTTTCAGACTCACTAAAAATTATTCAAGAAAAAACTGGGACATTTATGAATTGAGGTGGAGGCAATGGGAGATGATTGTCATTTTCATAAGCTGGGGAGATCCTTCACATTTCGTTTCAGGAAGGTGTGCATGAGGGGCACTCAGCATGCATTAGGTAGACTGTTATAATCTTGTATGGGAGCTTCTAGATTATTTTATTAGTCATGATATATCATACACATAGTACATAATAGAGTTATGATATATCCGATAACTATATATGGCTATTTTTGTATCTAGGAAATTTGCATGAAGTTAGGGTGACATTTTTGGTGTCTACAGTAATTAGTAATATTCTCAAGCGATAATAAGGGGATGCATTTACACACACACACACACACACACACACACACACACACACACACACATTTTTGCTAGCATGGGGATGGGATTGCTCAAAAATGCATGTGGGGTTCTCAGTATGACAAAAGTTAAAAAGTCCAACAGTAGGTAAAAGTTGGAGGGGGACTTTATACTTCATGGAGATTTGAATTTTGTGTTATTATTATTATTATCATTATTATCATTAACTTATTTTCTTTTTTCTCCAAGTTCCATTGCAAGGTTTTTCATTCCTATTCACTACAGTGGGGGTTTCTGCACTTGAATATTTCAGTGGCCAATAATATTAACGACAATAGTGCTCAATTTTACCCGGGCGTTGGTGGGACTTGCCTGGATGTGTGTGTCTGTCGCCAATCCCTGACTTGTCCCACAGCAATATAGGTATACGGCTTGACTATCGGCCTCCTGTGACGGGAGAGAGCCTCGTTCTGTTTTATTATGGACGTTACTCTTGATTGCATATTATACGATGATTATTATATTTGCATGTTATATGTTTGGCTCGTAATCTATATTTATACTGTGCTATCATATTTTTAAGTTGTTGTTATTTTGTCTTGCATATATCTCGGCTTGTGATCCAATGTATTATCTTTTTACTCTCTTATTTTCTCTCATATTTCTGCTGATGCTGTTATTTTGCGTTTTCTTATATAATCAGTGCTGTTAATGCGCTATATCCTATTATATTTAGTGACTGGAATTAGAGTGGTCATAATTGTTTTTGTGTTGTTCTTGTTATGGATTTATTTATCAGTATGTATTACTCATCTGGCAATGAGCTAAGAGTGTGAAGGGGAAGACAGACAGACAGTGGGGCCTGCCAGGATCAGCCCCACCACCCATGAGTTGCAGTGTTACCAAAACAAACATGATTCATGTCATGTAATTCTTAGTGTTACTTTAAGGTGACTTGAAGCTGATTATTTTGTTTCCACGATGACGTATGACAGTGGGTGGTGGCGTTGATATATGATTAGCTACAAAGTGGCATGTATTCTGTCTTAATTTTGGAATGCTGCATATCAAAGAAAGGACATAAAAGTATTTTGTTTAAGCATTGTTATGGATGATTCCTCAATCTTTTTACCATATCTTACAGTAGTTGCATGGAAGATGAAAGAGATATTTAGTATTACTTCTATGTTCCTGTAATGCATGATTTTTGTTGAGTTGTGTCAACTCCTTCAAGACTGAGTCATGCAGAGTGAGCTGTGTGTTCACTTCTGTGACTGGAACAACTTGCTCTATGTGAGGAGAGTTCACTGCATCTGAGTATGTGCTGTATCTTTCATGTTAACTATTACTTAATGATTCAATTGACATAACATCTTGAGTTCCTAATAGGTATAGATGAAAATTGCATTCTAGGTTTGAATGAAAAGCATACAGTGGTTAAACTTGTTTCTTAGGCTTAGGCTTTTTTATATACATTCCACTCATGACTTGCATAATCAGTTAAGATATCCCAAGCATTTATCTATTTCCGAGAGTTGCAATGAAGATAATCAAGAAGTCAGCATGAATAATTAAATTTCCCAAACAAAAATCTTTACTTGGTTAATGGCAGTTTGCCTCAAATACTAATTGAAAATGGCTTCTTGCCTTTGCTTCATATTATAAGTTTGGGCCCTTCTTTCATAAGAAAATGTCAAAATGTAAATAAAAACAAGGGCAGATATCCTGTTATATTTAATTTTAATTATATATGTCAGGCTTCAATTCTAATATCTTACTTGATACAGCTTGTTACACATATTGCATGAGGTGAAGGAGTGTGTGAATGCACATAGTTGTGTCCTGAGGGTTTGTAGCAAGCAGGAACAAGAACAGGCTGTATTTCACTGGCAGGCTCCGTACAGACTGTCTGATACACATTTTCCCGGGTGAGGAGGGAGGATAGGAGGAGTGGGAAGTATGTATAATGTTGAGTGTGGTGGAGAAGAGGGAGCAGGTGCTTAGTGGGACCACCTCCCTTGGATTCTTTTCAGTGACATTCGTGTGCTACAGAGATAATGGAGATGGAGATGGTGTTTAAGTATGGTATAATACTGAGGAGTCTGTGTGGCAAGGGAAACAAATAAAGCAAAACTACCTTTGAGGACTATAAATATTTGTTAAATGAGAAAAATAAAAGTTAACCTTGCAAAAATTAGATGCTGTCCAGGAATACGTGTATGTGTTTTAAATTTTGCTTTTGTTTTTAGACAAAATATTCTAGAGTTAATTCTTATTTATTGTGTACATATTACTTTTTATAAAAGTAACTGTAGTCTATGAAAACTTCAAAAACTGCAATGAAATTTGTTATCAGTTAGTTATGGTATTAAAGGTGCACTAGTTGTTGTAAGGCAGTATGAGGTGCTTGGGCTCTGGGTATTTGTGATGAGTGTATGTGTGTACCTGTGCCAAGGGTAGGGCAGTGTGAGGACACCTGGTGGCCGTCCCACAGTATCTCACAGCTTGAGAGGATGTTGGTGATTGGGGGAATTTTCATCTTATTTGTATTCCTTATTTGTGCCATTCTTTTCACAAACCGCTAGAATAGTTTGATTCAGAATGGATGGAAGTGATGGTATGACTTGAGGAGGGATGGAGGTTGTGGTGTGTTATGAAAGTTGTATGCATTGTAGTTTGTGAGCTTGTGATTTTCGAAGTCTTTAGGTCTTCTCTGTTTTTGCTCACTTAATTATGTTATCAAACATATTACTTGCTTATTATTTGTTTTCTCTTCACTTATGAGAATCTATAAAGAAATTCTGTCATATTGCTTGGCAAACTGTACAAGAGTGAAATACATCAAATATCAAATCCTTTGAAATATTTAATGACTTCAATGGGCATTTTTCTCAGCACAGTATTAATAACCATAAAGATAATGAAATAATGAAATGTCAGCTGATGGGTTTTTTATACTAAAAGTAAGTTCATATTTCATTAATCAGCTTCTTAGAGACTGCAATACTGCAATTCCTGATATTTACTCTTCATTTTGCTACTTAACAACCCAGATATTATCATTGGTGTTGCACATTGTATGTTTTATTTCAGAAATCCGGTGATGGCTTATACTAGAGAACTGTTATTCAATGAATCAAATATTGTAATTGCACCATGTTTTGTAATGTTACCTTAAACTTGTTATCTAATGCCAAATGTTCAAAATGTATGTCACATTGTGTTCACACAAATGGCTGCTCATTATCAAAGCAAACATTTGTTATATTGACTTTTGAACAAATCCTTTACCAATTTAGTGATATGGTAGTAACCCTTGTTGTGTTAAGCATAAATTGAAAGATCAAGTCTTATACAAATTAGGATGTTTTAAAACATGACATTTTGAGAATAATGGGAAGCTGTTTGTGAGAATGTTTGTCACCAAGACCACCCAATTTTTTGAAAAGCCACAATTTTATGTGGTGCATCTCATGTTTATGTTTGAGGAAACAGATGTGTAAGACAAGCTTGTGTTGTGGCTGCAGTGTGGCAGTGTGGTGATGGTGGTGGCAGTGGTGGCAGCACCTGAGGCCTTGGTGTGGTGTTGTGGTGCTCAGTTGTGAGGCACCACACCAGTCAAAAATGCTAGTTCTGTTATCATGAAATACTTCAAATTATTCGGCAAGGAAAATGTTTTGGTGTACTGGATGTGTATTAGGTAAAACTATTCTTACTTTCAACTAAATAGATAAAATTATTGGCTGATATGTAGCAGATATATTTGTTATTGATAATGTGTACCAAATTCCAATCAATGTTATGAAATGGAAAATTATATTTTTGTACTAAGAGCCTATTTTTGCATTTAGATCAATATGCATTTCAGTAAGATAACTATATTTTGCCAATAAACAAGTCATTCAGTGTTATCATGAAGGCAAAAAAAGTTATTAGATGATTTTTTTTCATTCTTATGTATTTTCAATCTGCAGATCATTCTTGATGTCAGTAGGAATTAGCTCCTCAGAATTTAAGATGACAAGTTTGAGGAGAGGAAACTGTATTGCCTATAAGTGTGAGGCAATATCTTACAGGCATAGAGAAGTTAGTGGTGTCTTGGGAGGTGTTGACACTGCTGGCTGAGTGAGTGACATAGCAGCCATTGTTGGAAGCTTGTATGTTGTCCTTGGCTACTTAGCAGAGATGCTTGTCTCCACAACCCATTGTCCCTTTTGTGCCAACACTACCCCTTCATTTGGCCATTGCAGTCTTAGGGTTTGATCAACAGTAATCCTGTGGCCTGCTTTATCCAGGCCCCTGCTTTAGGATTTGTCTTGCTCAATCACAAACCCAAAGATTTTCCTTAAATTCACTTCCAGCCATGGACTTGTGTACATGTTGATTGGATGAGAAATAAAGCCCATTTGTTTTAGTAATATCCAGTGAATTTAATATCACATTTTCTAATTGCTGTCACACATTTCAAGCCTAATGATTTGTTCATGCACTTGTGCTTTTGTTTTCTTCTCATTCTGTAATTGCATTATTGTATTGATGACCGTGGGTACCTATGTATATGAAAATTTTGTAAGTATTTCGTAGCATCTACTTTACTCTCAAATAGAGATTATATTGATACACTGTGAGGTTTAACTCCCTACATAAAACTATAAGAAATATTAGAATGTAGAATAATATGTAGTTATCAGAATCCATGTCTAGTTACTGACCAACAACTGCAGAGAGAGAGAGAAAGAGAGAATGTCACACTAGACATGTAGAGTTGATTTTCTAAGTACAACAACACAGTTCAGGGCTGAAATGATAGGTAACTGATAGAGTGTATCTATCCCAATGGAACATGAACTGGTCACAGTTGAAGGTTCCTTATTACAAGTAAAGGAACGTGTTGGTATCAAGTTCAACAAGATATTACAAGAAACTGTTCATAATTAAGGACTTGCAAGGAGATCACATGCTCAGGTGTGCTAGAGATAGAATTGTAAAAAAAAAAAAAAAAAAGGCGGGAATTTGCCGCGCGTGAGAACATACATACATGCATTGTACATAAAATATTTTCTTCCACATAGAAAAAAAAAAAAAAAAGACCGCTGAGACCCGAGACTAGTAAAGCATGCAAGCTGCTGAAAATCTTAAAATCCATGAAAACTGTCCATTAGTAAAGTTGTAGGACTTTGCGTGCATGACAATCCATGCATTGAACCATTATATTTTTTCTCCTACAATGAAAACCCTTAAGACCTCAGACAAATAAAGCATACATAAGTACTGAAAAACATGAAAGAGAATGAAAGCAGAATTTGGCGCCCATTCATATAACCCCTATATTCTCCTTCCACATAGAAAACACTTAAATACCTCAGACAAATAGAGCATACAAATAGCTGAAATTGAAAACCATGAAAACCGTGAGTAAAGTTGCAGGATTTGGCGTGCATGACAACACACACCCATCCATTGAACCATTATATTTTACTCCTATATAGAAAAACCCTTAAGACCTCAGACAAATAAAGCATACAAAAACCATGAAGAACAGTGAAGTTGCAGGATTTGGCGCGCTCGACAAAATACACCCATCCATAGAACCATGATATTTTCCTCCTACATAGAAAACCCATAAGACCTCAGACAAATAAAGGATACAAGTACTGAAAAACATGAAAAAAGAGTGAAATAGCAGGATTTGGCGCGCATGACGTCAGGAGGAAGAGAGGGAGGGAAGGAGGGAGGAGCAGATGGGGAGCGAGTGTCAGTGGCTCAGTCCTCAGTGGGCCTCCCTCGCCTGGCCGATCAAGGGTCTGTGGTGCTTGGGCCATTATTGTGTCTTTACCAGTGTTCCCTGACCTTTTGTGTGGTGGCGCCGGCAGGACGTGTTTCCCAGGGTGAGTATCTGTGGTGTCCAATGGGGAGGAGATAAGAGAACACGTGTCAAGCCTTCCACAGCACTCAACCCTGTGTGGTGCTTTACCTTGTTGACTTAAGGGATGGATGGTAAATAAACACTGAATTCTTACCCTACTTCACGTAAAAGGTGCTCATTGGTGTGTGGACTTGTCATGTTGGTGGTGTGTGTGTGTTAAAGAGTATCTCGATAAATAATCAATTTTTAGTGCTTCAAATAGCGAGGTGTTAACCCTTCCACTACTTGTCTCTCGTGTCCTACCCCGACTCTACTCGCCCAGTGCTACATACTAGTCTCCCTTACTGATGATGGGCATTAATTGGTGGGAATATAGCGAAAATAGTAACCACAGCACTAGATTACGAGATGTTAGTTAGGATATACTGTGTTAGGTTAAATAATTTCCTAAGTCTTTTGGCCTTCTCTGTTTTTGGTGTCTAGCTGCCCTGTGCTGCATACTCACCATCCTTACTAGTATTGGGCATTAATTTTTGGAAATATAGCGAAAATGATCACTATAGCACCAAATTACTAGATGTTAGTTAGGATATACTGTGTTAAGTTAGATAATTTCCCAAGTCTTTAGGTCTTCTCAGTTTTTGGTGTCTAGCTGCCCAGTGCTGCATACTCACCATCCTTACTTGTACTGGGCATTAATTGGTGGGAATATAGCAGAAGTAATAGATAGAACACTGAGTTATGAGATGGTAGGTTATACTGTGTTAGGTTAGAACAAGTAACCTAATAATTGCCAGCTATCCAATGCTGTATACTCCCCTTCCTTACTAGTACTGGGCATTAACTGCGGGGAATGTAGTGAAAATAATAGCTAGACCACTGAATTATGAGATGTTAGGTAGGGTTTACTATGTTAAGTCTGATCATGTAACCTGTATAGCTGCCCAGTACTGTATAACCTTTCTTACTGGTGCTGGTCATTAATTGGAGGGAATATAGCAAAAATAACAGAGTATCAAATTATGAGGTGTTAGGTAGGATATATTGTGTTAGATTAGATCATGTAACCTATCTTAACTTAAATAGGGTGAATTTATGGTCTTACACCATACTCTCACTTCAGGATGAAACTACTTTTTTCTGATAGTTTTTGACCTGTTTTGAATAAATATGTACTTCATTTCCATCTCAAATCAGTACTATTTATATTACCTTCCCTGTAATTCTTTAAAAATTATTGTCAATGGGTATGTGTGGGTTCAAATTGCTCAGAATAAGCTCTATAAAATGAGAAGGGTAAGAAAAGCCAGGTTGTAACACTAAAAATACTATAAATATCAAGATAGGTTAGTTTTCTTGTGAGTGATTTAAATATTGAATACATGCTTGGGATCATAATATTTTCCTTCTCTGCTGTGGGGGATTGAAATTATATCAAGTGTCATGGATTTAGAAGTAAGTTATGATCTTGTAGGCCTAACTGACAGAAGTTTAGCCACATGTGACACAGATGGAGTTTATCTTTGGCCTTATCTCATGTACTACTCTGAGGTATGCTGTCATAAGTGTGTGATGCAAGTAAAGGTGAACTCGTTAACCTATTAATGTGAGTATGTACTTAGAATTGTATACAGGAATCTCCATTGTATTTCTCACTTACCTGTGTTTAACCTGTAGTTTCAAGACTTTTGTCCCTATCCTTTGGCTGATTCTATTGGCTCTATAAGAAGACTGGCAACTGAGTGGACTTTTTTCTTCATATTTTTGTTGCTCTTGGCCAGTCCTCCTCTCTTCAATAGAAAAGTATTCATTTAATACTCTCTCTCTCTCTCTCTCTCTCTCTCTCTCTCTCTCTCTCTCTCTCTCTCTCTCTCTCTCTCTCTCTCTCTCTCTCTCTCTCTCTCTCTCTCTCTCTCATCAGCATACATATGAGATGATCAGCACTCAATCCTTTTATTTACAGCACCACACATTGCTAGAATACCACGAAATATGACTCACTTCCCCCTTGCCTATTGTTTCCTCAGGTACCTGATATAAACAAGCATTGTCATTTGTTTTGTTTATTTATTCATTCTTTTAAGTTGGAAGGGTATTGGCAAAAGACCACAAAAATTACAGCAAAAATAAAAAGGAGACCCACTATTGTTATTTTGTCTATTGAAAGAATGCTGATGGTTCTAAAATTTTCATGGAAGGGTAATTGGTAGGAAAAAAAAAAATTGATTGGTGAATTGACCTGTCCAGTTTTCTATTGTGTGTGTGTGTGTGTGTGTGTGTGTGTGTGTGTGTGTGTGTGTGTGTGTGTGTGTGTGTGTGTGTGTGTGCATGTGCGTGCTTATGTGTGTGTGTGTGTGTGTGTGTCAGGGGGGAAGGAGGAGAGGGGAATGTAAGTTTTGAGACATTTATCCTTTAATTTTTGATGACTGCTCTTGAATATGTTTGGGGAGTGGCATCTGAATATTTTTTTTTTTTTTCTATTATATATTTTGATGCCCTCTGCTTGTACCCCTTCTGTTTGAAAAAAAAGGAAGAAAAAAAAGTATGGAAGGTGGGTGCGCAGGTCGTTACCCCTTCACATATATACAGTCTTTATGATAAGATGTACAACCTCACCTCCTTATCTCTCTATTGTTGAGAGGAAGGATATGTTAAGTACTGCCTCTTGAAGGTTATGTGATCTGCTACTCTGGGTTCATGTTTTGTATCTTCACTTCCTACTAACATTGACTTTATATTCTCTCTCTCTCTCTCTCTCTCTCTCTCTCTCTCTCTCTCTCTCTCTCTCTCTCTCTCTCTCTCTCTCTCTCTCTCTCTCTCTCTCTCTCTCTCTCTCTCTCTCTCTCTCTCTCTCTCTCTCTCTCATATATCCCAGAGGCTAATGACAGCTATGGTAAAAACTCCATCTGTTCGTATTCCGACAATCCGTGTTGGTAACAGAGCCATTTATTTCCTTCCATTACTTATTCGCTGTTTTTATTGATTTCATTAATGGCCTGTCTCTCACATTTCACCGCATTTCACCGTTACACTCCTCATTCATCTTAATTAATGTCATTTTCCCCCACAAACTTGATCTTTTTGTTCTTCCCAGGAGTTCAAAGCAGTGTAGTGTATCTCTCAACCCATCCAAGCACTTGATAGTCTGTTCTTCTGTTCTTCCCCCTACTTCCTGCTTGCTTATGTAACTCTTATCTACTGTGACCTCTATTCTACTGCTACCACTCAGTACCTTCTTAACCTGCTTATCTTGCCCTAATAATCACCACTTACCTTACCAAGAGTTCCATACACTCATCCAGGTCAGGTAATATGTAGGAAGTATTTCATAAGTGGTCAAAAGTGGGTGATATGTAGGCGTATTGTGCTGGGTTTGTTTTGTTGATGATGTTCTGCTGTGTGTTTTTTTTTTTTTTTTTTATGTTATTCATAAGGCTGATTAATCTCCCTACCTGCTTCTGTATTTCCATCATCGTGTGCCATGAACTCTTTCTTTTTTTTCTTTTTCTTTTTTTTTTTTTTGTAAGAGGGAAACCCAGCCAAGGACAACAAAAACTGATTGAAAAAAAAATAATAAAGACCCACTGAGGTGCCGGCTCCTCAAACAGGTTGAAAGAAATGTAGTTAGAAGAAATGGTAAATGTCATCTTCATTCTCTCTCTCTCTCTCTCTCTCTCTCTCTCTCTCTCTCTCTCTCTCTCTCTCTCTCTCTCTCTCTCTCTCTCTCTCTCTCTCTCTCTCTCTCTCTCTCTCTCTCTCTCCAATTTAAGAGGGACGTTTCAAGATGTTTATCCCATTTCTATGGCTAACTCTCTCGCACCTGCTTGGGAACTGGCATCTAAGTGGGCTTTTTTTTTTTATCTTGTTTAATCGTTTTTGTTGCCGTTGGCCAGATTCCCACCCTTACATGAAAAAGAATAAATAAGTAAAAAATGAAGATGTGCCAAAATGATAGAATGATAAGGTGTGATGGAAAAGTGAATTAGTGGAGTCATGATTGTGGAACCCGATCAGCGGTGAAGTAGTTTTGTTGGTTGGTTAGCAAACAAAAGAGGGTGACTGTGGAACTGGTCTCAAGAGTGAAAGGAAATGCCATAACAGAACACCCTGCCTTGTTTTCATATCTCTGTATTCTTATTTATTTGCTTGTCTGTTTGTCTCTGCCTCCTCCTTGTTCATTTATGTGTTTATCAGATTGTATTCTTCTATCTGTATGCCTGTTTTTTTTTTTTTTTTTTTATCTGTCTTGTTATTTCCTCTTAATCTTTGATCTCTCTCTCTCTCTCTCTCTCTCTCTCTCTCTCTCTCTCTCTCTCTCTCTCTCTCTCTCTCTCTCTCTCTCTCTCTCTCTCTCTCTCTCTCTCTCTCTCTCTCTCTCTCTCTCTCTCTCTCTCTCTCTCTCTCTCTCTCTCTCACACACACACACACACACACACACACACACACACACACACACACACACACACACACATTAGGGTCACCAGGTCTCAGAGGTGGGTCATTGTATACCTGTACATGACCTGGCATCATCACAGAACAAGGACGTGTGGCGGTGTGGCATGAAAGTGTCGCCTTAATGCCCTGGGGTGGGGGGGTGGGGGGAGGATGGATGCCTGGCCTTAATTCACTGGATCATCCTTGTACATCAGTCTTCATGTCTTCAGATTGTGTGTCCTGCCTGCTGAGATCTTGTCATTGCTTCTTCTTTCTTCTTAGTGTTGTGTATTGGGTGGTGTAGGTTGTGTGTAAATTTTTTTGCTGTATATAATATTTATTGTAACCTAACCTAATCTAATCTTATCTAACCAAACCCAACTTAACCTAGCCTAACCTAACCCAATCCAAACATAACCTTAACTAAACAAACCTAACCTAAACAAACCCAACCCAACCCAACCCAACCCAACCCAACCCAACCCAAACCAAACCAAACCAAACCAAACCAAACCAACCCAACCCAACCCAACCCAACCAAAGCAAACCTAAACTAACCTACCCTAATCTCACCTCACTTCACCTCACCTAACCTCACCTCATCTCACCTCACCTCACCTCACCTCACCTCACCTACAGAAAAATCCTAGCATGGAATCGTCATTAGTATATGCAAGTCAGATAGAAGTGGATAGAAAGATCAGCTTTTGCAATGTTCTGTATCTATTTAACTCTTTTCACTCTAATGTGCAATTTCCAACTTTAAAATCAATGCATGGAATTTTTTTTAGCGTCTACAAGTAAGAAAGGGGAATAGAAAGATCAGACTTTGCTAAAAGTAAGAAAAGGGAATAGAAAGATTAGATTATGCCATTTTCTGGGCAGTGCAATGTTTGAATATGGCTGTAGGACAAGAAAAAAAGGTCTCGGAATAGACACTAATTAAGGAAAGGTGTGCCAGATAACAGCTAAAGGTTAATGTTCTTGCACAAAGGGTATTCATAATCTCCCATGTACTTTGTCCTTTTTTGTACACTATTATGGACTTACTAAATGAATTGAATGCTAAATATTGTGCTGAATGTCTCATCTTTGTTTCCTTGTTGATATGTGAAGGAAATGGTGCTGTGTGTTTTGTTAAATGTCTTTGAAAGGGTATTGGCAATTTTTCACGTTTTCTCTCCTTCTCTCCCTTTGTTTTAGATTCATCTGGATTCCATGAACAAATTAAGTGTGTCTTAGATTGCATTGAATGTCTGTGCTATAACTGTGGATTGTGTGAAAGGATAAGAACATAGGAACATAAGAAAATTGAGAGTGAAATGTTAGTTTAGTGATTATAATTGTAGTGAGCTGTAGTTATGTTGTGTGGAGAGACAGATAGTAAAGGTGATGTGGAAAGGGTGAGTAGTGTGATCTGAGGTGTGGAGGTGTGGCGGTGTGACATGTAAGGCTGAGGGATGGTTGTGACAGCTGCTATTAGTACATGAATTGACATGAAATTCTTGACTTAACCCCTTCAGTACCATGATGTACTTTCATATTTATTGTGCTTACTATTTGGTGATTTTGTACACCTTTAGAAACTTATGCTGGGGATTAAAATAGTAAAGACTCCTGCTACTAATCTCCTGACCCCCATTGACTCTTCGTAATGTAAATGATATTGTCTATTCACACTGAAAACTCAAGGTAGAAATGTGTCCCTGTACTGAAAGGGTTAAAGGAACAGTTTGGAGGGAATGGTTTGATTGACCCTAGTGATGCAGACCCATTATTTCAATTGGTTAAGTTGGTACAACATTACTTAACTGAGTGAAAGTGCTACTTATCACTGCCTCTTTTCATATCAGTAGCTGGAATTAACCTTTTGGGAAGATACCATGTGATTGGTTTGAGTGGTGGTGGTCAACGTGTCTCACAATCTAATGCCAAATCCTGAAGTGAAGTGCTTGAGTGTAGCTATCACAAAGTCTGCTAAACTCTGGAACTCCCTGCCTGCTTCTGTGTTTCCGTCTTCCTGTGACATGAACTTATTTATGAGGAAGATTTCAAGACATTTATCCCTTTCTTTTGGCTAACTCTTGGACCTGCTGGGCCTTTTGGTTTTGTTGTTTTTTGTTGCCCCTGTCTGGATTTCCCCTCTTACATAAAAAAAAAAAAAAAAAGAAAAAGAGAACCAATCGTTTAGCTGACAATTGAGAAACCACCAAACTTGCACAGTGTTACCGTAAGTGGAATTGGTGGTCAGAAAATGTGAGATTGAGCAGAGGCCCTTTTGTCTTGATTATAATAGTAGTAGTAGTAGTAGTAGTCAGAATAATAACACTAAAACAGGATAGAATGGCAGTAAAAAAGATAAAATGATAACATGAAAGTGATCTAAAAGTAAACTTCACACTTTTACCAATCTCTTTAACACTGACTATCATGCTGTGGAAGGAAATGTGTGGTGAGTGTATGTGTCTGTGTCTGGCGCTGTGGTGACATGATTATTGAGGCCGTGTGCTTCTCATTGGGGTCTTTGGGGAAGCAGGATGTCGTTATAGTGATTATGACTGACACCTGATGAGAACCTTGAATCTGCATTGTTTTGCCTGACCCAGTGGAAGTTACCAGAGAGAGAGAGAGAGAGAGAGAGAGAGAGAGAGAGAGAGAGAGAGAGAACCCAATTCAATCCTCCTTAACCCTTTGATGGCCTATGACATTATGATTCTTACTTCTTTATCTAAGTAACCCTTGACAGTTTTAGTGAGCATGAATGATGTTACACCTACTTACAGACTTAAACTTCTCCTTCTTTCCTTTTTGCTGTCATTGTTGCCTTTCTATACACCGAACTTGCACCAAGCCACTCAATTAAGCATCAGAAACCCATGCAGGAGCATTGGATGAATACAAAGCACATTTATCATTGCTGAATAAGATGAAACAGACTAAGAATAGAAGCTTGTGTATATTTTAAGACATGCAAAGGCTACAAGGTCACTTACGTCAGTACCAAGGTGAAGCAGACTAAAGAAACAAAAACTGGATGAAGTAAAACCAAGAAAACTGAGGAAAAAATAAACCCAACCTAACCACATGTGTGTTCTAAGACCTGCAGTGGCCTCAGGATGATGTACTCCACTCCAGTACCGAAGTGTTGCCAGATAAGTTTGTATATTGTTGTATTTGAAGCTTTTGAAGAGTACTTGGTGTAGCATTGTCTCAAGTGAAGAGGGATTTGTCTTACTCTGAAGCACACCACTTATTCTGACTCTTACCTGCTGTTACTGCTCTGTATCTTAAATCTGCCCTACCACCACCACCACCACCACCATCCTCTATAACCTCACTATCATCTGTGTTCAAAAATGCCTTCCCTCTCACTATGACAATTTTCTAAGGCCACAGAGACAACTAGCTGGATTTTTAAGACAGTTTCTCTTTAATCTAAACCAGAAATCTTGCCAGTTTATCATCATAACCATGAAAATACTCTTAAAAACACGAGTATCTTCAACTAGAGCCTTTGGAAAGCTGTGATGGTGAGACAGCAAAGTGTTTCAGAATATAAGCTTTTATCCCAAAGATGTGAACCAACCTTTGCAGTGTTGGGTAAGCAGAGGTGTTGTAAGGCTCTGGTGGTGATGGTGGTGCTGGTGGTCATGGCAGGAGGGGGGGTTAAGCCAGATGCCACAGAACAGCTTAGGGTTTCATTTCTGGGAATACAAGGGGGTCTGGCCAGTGTTACTGTCTAGTGTCTAAGAAAGTGTGGTGAATGCAAAGAAACCAGTAAACATAGATCGATATTCTGAAATGCTTTGCTCCCTCACCACAATTATTTTCAAAGGCCATAGAGATGATTAGCAGGCTTTCAAGAGTCTTTCTCCAATTGATAATGTAAAAATCTTGTCACTCTGCTTCTAGAACAGTAAAGCTCCTTAAAAACACTATTGTCTTTCACCACGACTGTTTTCCAAGGCCACAGAGATGTTTAGCAGGGTTTTCAAGAGGGTTTCTCCAGTTGATAAAATAGAAATCTTGTCACTTTGCCTCTAAAATTGCAAAAACACCCTTAAAAATGGTTTATTCTCTCACCATGACTGTTTTCCAAGGCCATAGAGATGATTAACGGGATTATCAAGAGTATTTCTTCAATTAAAAATGTAGAAATGTTGTCACTGCTTCTAGAATCATAAAAACACCTTAAAAAAACATGAGTAAACTTAAAAATAAAGCTTTTTGAAATACTGGAGGTGAAGCACACCAGTGTTTGAGAATGCAATCCATAGAGTGAAGGACCAAAAAGGGATAAAAGAAGGGTCAGATCATTATAATATGTAAATCTCTCCCTGATGCAATGTAATCCTCAGCCAGCCAGTCTTTAAGCATAGCACATCCCTAATCCAGCCCAGTCTTTCTTTACTTTGCCATTCATGATGAGGCTTCACATGTTTTTAATCCCATCTCATCTCTACATTGTCTGCTGTTCCCATCCTTTTGTAGCATTTCTCTCTCTCTCTCTCTCTCTCTCTCTCTCTCTCTCTCTCTCTCTCTCTCTCTCTCTCTCTCTCTCTCTCTCTCTCTCTCTCTCTCTCTCTCTCTCTCTCTCTCTCTCTCTCTCTTACATTTCGATGACTTATTCTATTTTGATTATTTTGTTTCCTCTTTATCGTTGTCAGAGAGAGAGAGAGAGAGAGAGAGAGAGATCGTGAAGGAGGGAGAAAACGTAGGAAGCAGATTGTCATGTCTAATAATCTTTGACATGAAGGACGAGAGAGAGAGAGAGAGAGAGAGAGAGAGAGAGAGAGAGAGACTGACTGACTGAGGTGATGTGCTGTGAGAGTGTCTGCTTTAGTGTTCCTCTCTCTCTCTCTCTCTCTCTCTCTCTCTCTCTCTCTCTCTCTCTCTCTCTCTCTCTCTCATCGTCAGAGAGAGAGAGAGAGAGAGAGAGAGAGAGAGAGAGCCATTCATAACAATACCAAGAATAAAATCAAGGATGCGGAAGGACATGTTATGGTGGTGGTTGTGGTGGTGATTGTTGTTGTTGTTATTGTTGTTGTTGTTGTTGGAGGAGGAGGCACCACTGCAAACAACAACAACAACACCAACAATAACTACGTAACTACTATCGTTACTAGCAATTTTACTACTACTACTACTACTACTACTACTACTACTACTACTACTACTACCACCACTACTACCACTACTACTACTACCACTACTACTACCACTACTACTACTACTACTACTACTACCACCACAACAGGTATACAGAGAAACGAACACACACACACACCTCCCACCCTCCCTCCCTCCCTCCCTCCTTCCCTTCAAGACTGAACAAGTAAAGGTGACAGTCGATAAAGCGAGTGGGAGGGAGGAAGGAAGGGGGATAAAGAGGGAGAGGGAGGGAGGGAGAGAAAAGGGTGGAGGGAGAGAGAAATGAAGGGACTTGATATTAAGTAATTAAGAAGCAAGATAGAGACAAAAAAAGGATGGGAATGACGTAATGAGAGAGAGAGAGAGAGAGAGAGAGAGAGGTGGGGGTAAATGAGAAAGATAAACGGATAATGAGACTAGATTGAATTACGGATGATGATGATGATGATGGCGGCAATTATGACGATGGTGATGATAATGATAACACACACACACACACACACACACACACACACACACACACACAGGTTTCGAAACACACTCGAATCATTGGTGTGAATCGTTTAACTGGTTCGAGAAGCGTTTCGAGACTAGTGAAGAGTGTTTGGCGTGGAAAGTTGACTCTTGTTGATGAGAGAGAGAGAGAGACCCCATTCTTTCTTTTCTCTACACCTTTACTTCTACATTCTCTCTCTCTCTCTCTCTCTCTCTCTCTCTCTCTCTCTCTCTCTCTCCCTAACTTACATTTCTTCTCGTTCATGTTTTTGTTCTTGTTCTTTAATTTGTTCATATTTATTTATCTGTTTATTTATCTATCTATCTGTTTATTTATTTCTTTATTTATTTATTGGGTCGCCACGGAAGCTCGCCTGTCTGAAGCCGAAGCGAAACATTTTCCGAAGCCCCGAGCAGAAGCCGAGGCCATTTCGAGGCTTTGCGAGGCTTCGGAACCGCAAATTATATAGGAAATCTTTCTCCCCCCATCCCTTCCCTCTTCCACCCCCTCCCCCCACTTCCCCTCTTCGCTCGCTTGCTTTTCCTTTCCCTTCCCTCTATCCCCCTTCCCTTATTTCCTTCATTCTTTCCTCTTTTCTCTTCTTTTCTATTTTCTTTGTGTTTTCCTTCTTCTCCGTTCCTTTCTTACTTTTTCCCCTCTCCAATTTCTTTCCTCTTACGTTCCCTCATCTTCTCCTCTCCTCCTCTTTTCCTTCTTTTCCCTTCTCTTATTTTCCTCATTCTTTTCCCTTCTCCTTTTTCTTATGTTTTTCTTATCCGTTAATTTTTTACTTTTTCCCTCTTCCTTTTCTCTTTTTCCTTACTTTCCCTCATCCTTTCC
>NC_059277.1:7782269-7787269 GCF_017591435.1 Portunus trituberculatus
TCTCTCTCTCTCTCTCTCTCTCTCTCTCTCTCTCTCTCTCTCTCTCTCGCTCTCTCGCTCTCATCACACAAAAATGTTCACACTTAGCCAGACTTGTGTTGTCAGAGAGAGAGAGAGAGAGAGAGAGAGAGAGAGAGAGAGAGAGAGAGAGCCCATGGGGGGGTCGTGTTGTTGAGTATAATTCATAAGGTATTGTTTCATTGGGGTAACAAAACAACATACATAACCCTTGTCTGTTTAGTTTTTGCTCCCTGTGTGTGTGTGTGTGTGTGTGTGTGTGTATGTGTGTGTGTGTGTGTGTGTGTGTGTGTGTGTGTGTGTGTACCTTCTCGTCTTCTTTTGTGTTTGAAAGCTTAGAAAAAATATTGTCAGCTTAGTAAGATTTAAATACAGTACAAAGGTCGTGTGAGTTTTCTTTATTTTCTCTTCTTCTCTCTCCTCCTCCTCGTCGTCCTCCTCCTCCTCCTCCTCCTCCTCCTCCTTTCTTCTTTTTTTTCACTTTTCTTCTTACTTCTACTTCTTAACGTCACCACCACCACCACCACCACCATCATCATCATCATCATCATCATCATCATCATCATCATCATCATCATCATCATCATCATCACCACCACCACCACCACCACCACCACCACCACCACCACCACCACCACTCTTCTCCCTTTGTTTTCTTCTATTTCATTATTTTTCTTCTACTTATCATCATCATCATCATCACCATCATCATCATCATCATCATCATCATCATCACTTTTTCCTTTGTTTTCTTCTTTCTTTATTTTTCTTCTACTTCTTATCATCATCATCATCATCATCATTATATTAAATACAATTAGAATGACCAATCCTTAAAAAAAGTAAAAAAAAAAAAAAACCAAATAAGAAAAAAATAGAAAATCGTAACGAAAAAAAAAAACAAGAAAATCGTAACTGGAAGGAAAAAAACTCAAGAAAATTGTAACTGGAAGAAAAAAAAGTAAAATCGTAAATAAGAAAAAAAAACGTGAAAAATCGTGTCGTGAAGATAAAATAAAGGAAAACACACGCTAGAACACAAAACAACGCACAAATCCCAGTGTATCATGATCCCAGTGAAGGATTGACACATCGCTGTCCACCTGTTTGGCACCCTTAAGGAGTCAGTGAACTCAGCGTGAGGGGTGGCAAGGGTGGAGGTTCCCAGGCGTGGCTAGGCAGCAGTAGCCCATCTTATCCCCAGCCCCCATGCAACACCACCACCATCAATACCACCACTACCACCACCACTTGCATTCAGCCATTCAGCCTTTCACTCACTCAGTCAGTTAGTCAGTCAGTCAGTCAGTCAGTTGGTCAATTTGTGAGTCTTCTGTAACTTACTTTGTCATTGTTGCTAGAAAGATGTAGATATATTCTCTCTCTCTCTCTCTCTCTCTCTCTCTCTCTCTCTCTCTCTCTCTCTCTCTCTCTCTCTCTCTCTCTCGTCTCATTTCTTTTTTACTTTTTGTTTTCCTTTGTTTTCCTCTTCCTCTCTCTTCTTCTCTCTTCCTTCTTTTCTTTCTGTTCTCTCCTCTCCTCTCCTCTCTCTCTCTCCTCTCTCTCTCTCCTCTCTCTCTCTCTCTCTCTCCTCTCTCTCTCTCTCTCTCTCTCTCTCTCTCTCTCTCTCTCTCTCTCTCTCTCTCTCTCTCTCTCTCTCTCTCTCTAAAATTGTGTGGTTGGTTTTATATTTATTTTTCAATATTTTTTTATCAATTTGTATTTTTTTCGTAAATGTCCTTTTTTTGTTTAGTTGTTATGTATTTTCTGTTACAGCAAGATAGATAGATAGATAGATAGATAGATAGATAGATAGATAGAGAGAGAGAGAGAGAGAGAGAGAGAGAGAGAGAGAGAGAGAGAGAGAGAGAGATTATTTGTGGATCAATTTGCTCCTTTCTTCTCAGTGTTTCCCAACGATGACAGGCACAACAACCCTGCCCTGATAGATCACACACACACACACACACACACACACACACACACACACACACACACACACACACACACACACACACACACACACACACACACACACACACACACACACACCACCTCTCCTATTATTTCTAACCAATACTGTTGTTTTGTCCTCCTCCTCCTCCTCCTCCTCCTCCTTTTATCTTCGTTTCGACGAGTGTTGCTCTTTAGAAGAATTTACTGATACGAGGAAAGGTTAGAGAGAGAGAGAGAGAGAGAGAGAGAGAGAGAGAGAGAGAGAGAGAGAGAGAGAGAGAGAGAGAGAGAGAGAGAGAGAGAGAGAGAGAGAGAGAGAGAGAGAGAGAGAGAGAGAGAGAGAGAGAGAGAGAGAGGAGGAGACGCTGACACAGACGGAAGAGTGACGTGACACAGACGGAAGAGTGATGATTTCTCTCTCTCTCTCTCTCTCTCTCTCTCTCTCTCTCTCTCTCTCTCTCTCTCTCTCTCTCTCTCTCTCTCTCTCTCTCTCTCTCTCTCTCTCTCTCTCTCTCTCTCTCTCTCTCTCTCTCTCTCTCTCTCTCTCTCTCTCTCTCTCTCTCTCTCTCTCTCTCTCATTTTCTCATTTTATTAATAAACCTTCATCCTTCCTCCAACATACCACGTGAAAGAGAGAGAGAGAGAGAGAGAGAGAGAGAGAGAGAGAGAGAGAGAGAGAGAGATATTATAGCCTATTACGTAGAGCAAGCAAATTTGCATCTTAAGAGTGTATTGTTTACATTTCTCTTCCTCCTCCTCCTCTTCCTCCTGACTCGTTTGTCTTCCTTCCTCTTCCTTTTCCAATTCCTTCGTATCCTTTTTCTTTCTCTCATTTAATTATATTTGTGATTTCGTGAAGGAATATTATTAACCCCTCCGGTACTGGGACATATTTTTACCTTGAGATCTGTGTACCATTAGACCATTTTATTGACATTATGAAGGGTTTATGGAGGTCAGAAGATTAATGGCCACAGTCTTCACTATTTCAACCCCCCTCCCCCCTCATGAATTTGTGAAGCTGTATAAAATCACCAAATAGTAAGCAGAGTGAATATGGAAACGCGTCCTGGTACTGAGTTAACCGTATTTTTAATTTCTTAAAGGAATATCATTAACCTCTTGAATACTGGGACATATTTTTTACTTTATGATTTGTGTACGATTAGACCATTTTATTGACATCAGGAAGGGTCTACGGAGCTCAGAAGATTAATGGCCACAGTTCTCGCTATTTCATTCCCCACGTGAGTTTCTGGTGTGTAAGATCACCAAATAGTCACCAGGATGAATGTGGAAACGCGTCATGGTACTGAAGGGATCAATGTAAAGTCAGGAAGAGGAAGAGGAAAGAAAGTGCTGGAAGATATTTATTTTTCTTATTGTAAAGTAATGAAGTAAGTTTTGGTTCCTTTAAAGCAACTGAAGAAAGAAAGAAGAGAATGAAGGATATATTTTGATAGGGGTGAGAGAGAGAGAGAGAGAGAGAGAGAGAGAGAGAGAGAGAATTTAATACAATGACGTCAAGCTAATATTCCTCAACACGAAGTCTCTCTCTCTCTCTCTCTCTCTCTCTCTCTCTCTCTCTCTCTCTCTCTCTCTCTCTCTCTCTCTCTCTCACACACACACACACACACACACACACACACACACACACACACACACACACACACACACACACACACACACACACACAATACGGTCACGAGCCGGATCCAAGTGTGTGTGTGTGTGTGTGTGTGTGTGTGTGTGTGTGTGTGACAAATACAGAAGGTTTGCCAAGGTCGTGATTCTTAGCTTTGTATTATCATTTGTTTGCTTGTGTTGTTGTTGCCTACTGAGGAGTTTTATGTTTTCTCCTCCTCCTCCTCCTCCTCCTCCTCCTCCTCCTCCTCCTCTTCTTCTTCTTCTTCTTCTTCTTCTTCTTCTTCTTCTTCTTCTTCTTCTTCTTCTTCTTCTTCTTCTTCTTTCTTTCTTCTTCTTCTTCTTCTTCTTCTTCTTCTTCTTCTTCTTCTTCTTCTTCTTCTTCTTCTTCTTCTTCTTCTTCTTCTTTCTCCTCCTCCTCCTCCTCCTCCTCCTCCTCCTCCTCCTCCTCCTCCTCCTCCTCCTCCTCCTCCTCCTCCTCCTCCTGTCTCTCTTATCTGTAGCCAGTTAGAAGTAGTTACCAAACAGCCTCGAAAGGACCAACAGGTCTGTTGCTGTTTGACTTTCCTTTGTATTCCTTTGTATTCCTCCTCCTCCTCCTCCTCCTCCTCGTTTCCAAACTTGTCTGAGTGCTAGATCGATACACGTACAAAATTTGGTGTGTGTGTGTGTGTGTGTGTGTGTGTGTGTGTGTGTGTGTGTGTGTGTGTGTGTGTGTTCGGATCGGGGAAGGAAAGGAAGGGTCGGAAATTAAGCTCTGGATAGAAAAAAAAAGAAAAAGAAAAGAAAATGGATAATGATTCCAAGCCAGACACACCATTTTAAGTTCCCTTCTTCCTCCTCCTCCTCCTCCTCCTCCTCCTCCTCCTCTTCCTCCTCCTTGTGTTCTTTATCTTCTTTTCCTTATCGCTATATTTTTGCTTCTCTTTTTCCTCGTCCTTTCTCTTTTGCTTGATACTCTTGTTTTCCTTCCTCTTCCTCCTCCTCCTCCTGATAAGAAAATAGTGATGAATATTATCAAGAGTATTTAATTTGTATTTGATGCTTTCAGAGAGAGAGAGAGAGAGAGAGAGAGAGAGAGAGAGAGAGAGTATTTTAAGCAAAAGAAAAAATGTAAATGTTCGTATTTATATCAACACATGGTCTCTCTCTCTCTCTCTCTCTCTCTCTCTCTCTCTCTCTCTCTCTCTCTCTCTCTCTCTGCATTGAATTTTTTTTTTTTTTTAATATTTTACATGTTTGATTGTGTTATTTTCTCTTTCCAGGTGAGACATGGTGTGATTTTGCCGTGAGTCAGGTACTGTAACACTCTCTCTCTCTCTCTCTCTCTCTCTCTCTCTCTCTCTCTCTCTCTCTCTCTCTCTCTCGTTCGTTATTAACTC
>NC_059277.1:7799769-7802269 GCF_017591435.1 Portunus trituberculatus
AGGAGGAGGAGGAGGAGGAGGAGGAGGAGGAGGAGGAGTGTGGGGTTAGAAACATCACAAGTCGGTGTTGTGGTGGCCTAACGTTGCAAAACCTCATCACTATTCATCATTCTCCTCATTTTCACTTAGCCGTTAGTTCCTGAAGGTGTCGATAGTGGCGGAGGTGCGTGGCGGAGAGAGCTGTGGCACCTTCACCCTCCTTCACCTTAAGTACGAGTTTTGGTCTACACTGTGGTGGTTTAATGAAGGGTGCGGCGGCGGTGGCGGCGGTGGCGGCGGCGGTGATGGTGGTGGTGGTGGTATGACGTTAGTATGACGTCACGCTGGAGTTGCCTGGCAGTTTCGGGGTTTTATTTTTAGCGTGGCGTTACGTTAGCCATTATTGCGTGTGCGTGTTGGCGTGTGCTAGGCTGGGTGTACAGAGGGCGAGGACAGGGCGCGGGTATCGATATCCACAGCGGTGTGGGTGTGGGCGAGTGTTTGGGAAGGTGGAAGGGTGATGGAGGGGCGGGCGGCATCGAGGGACGGGCTGGAGCATCAGGCGGCCCTCTAGAGCAGCAGGTACAGTTCGTCAGGCGCCCGTGCACACCCACAGCTGCCCGCCACGCCGCTCTTAAGTACTCCTGTAGGACGTGGTACAGGGCAGCCTAGGGAGAAGTGGTGTGTGGTGGTGGCAGACCGCGGTGGAGGCGGTGGAGTGGTGGTGGCGGCGTGTTCCGTGTGCAGCCGCCAGACAGCAGCAGCAGCAGCAGCAGCAGACAGCGAGCGCCGCCTGCCGTCCTAATGAGGTGTACGTCTTGTGTTAGTGTTGTGAGTGCCGGAGTGAGAGCAACACACCACCGTGCTTCAAAGTGACGCCTTCCCCGCACCGTCACCGCCATCTACAGGAATAAGTCACTCCGCCTACCATCGACCCCTGAACACTGCCACCTGGGGGCTGGGGAAGCTGTCATCACCCGGCACACCAGTTTTTGAGTGTACTGGGCCGCGTACTGGGAGTGTGCTAGGTGTTCCTCTATCCCGCGCACCCTCACACACACCCACGCCGCTGGACCGACGCCCCCATGTGACCAGACTGAGGTAGGCCGAGGAACAGCCACACTTTCATGTTTGCATCGAGAGCAGGCGAAAGAGGCAAGGACGGGGGAGGCAGTGAGACAGGCGACCGGCTCCATGTCGCCCGGGGGAGTGTGTGTGTGGGGGGAGGGGCGGTGCGTGCAGGGCTTAGAACCTTGGGGAAGTGAAAAAAAATCCCCATATGTAGTGGTGTGAGGGTGAAAGAGGTGACTGCTGGGCTGAGAAAAGAACAGGCGAAAGAGAGAGAGAGAGAGAGAGAGAGAGAGAGAGAGAGATAAAGTGAGTGAGTGATAACCAAGCTCATCAAAAGAGCGTCAATCTGGTTACGGATGCAGATGAAGGAAGAGCAAGTTCATGTTTTAGGTTGTGGGTGTTTACTATGCGGGAAGAACCAGTGTCGAGGAGAAAGGAACGAAGTTTGACCTTGCAGAGAGAGAGAGAGAGAGAGAGAGAGAGAGTTATTGAGATAGAAAGTAGGTGGCAGAAGTATTGAATGGGAGGTTACGAGAGAGAGAGAGAGAGAGAGAGAGAGAGAGAGAGAGAGAGAGAGAGAGAGAGAGAGAGAGATTAAGCAACTCAAGCAACAATCTTCCATACAAACAAAGCAAAATTGAATACCACACTTTTTCTCCCTCACAAAAACAGAATGTAAAAGGGAAATAAAAGACAAATATTGAGTAAATATTTTGCAATTGATACGCAAATGTCAGTAGGTCTTAGTAAGCGAGAGGGGCGCAAGAAGAAGAAGAGGAGGAGGAGGAGGAGGAGGAGGAGGAGGAGGAGGATGGAGGATGGAGGAGAAATATATTACGTGGGTTAACCAATCTACAACGAATCTGGTTTTTATATGAAAGGTTTATTGTAGAGAGATTAGATAGTACAGCACAAGGCTCCCCACCACCCTCCCACCCATACTTCAAGAGGAAGGGGAAGGGGGTTAGGGGTAGGCAGTGACACCATATGGCATTGGTTTTCTGGCACTATCAGGTTTTGTGTGTCACTCGATGCCACACTCGTAAGTCACACGCTCTCTCTCTCTCTCTCTCTCTCTCTCTCTCTCTCTCTCTCTCTCTCTCTCTCTCTCTCTCTCTCTCTCTCTCTCTCTCTCTCTCTCGTGTTTTTTTTCTTGGAGTGATTTTGTTACTACTACTACTACTACTACTACTACTACTACTACTACTACTACTACTACTACTTGTGTTTTGGATATGATTGTGGTTGTTTGATACGTTGATTATTGAGAATATGAAGGTCGGTGGTGGTGGTGGTGATGGTGGTGGTGACTTGTGGATACAGTAGTGGTGGTAGTGGTGGTGGTGGTGGTGGTTATGGTGAGGTTGCGTTTATAAGTTATGTAAATATCATCATGGTGTGTGTGTGTGTGTGTGTGTGTGTGTGTGTGTGTGTGTGTGTGTGTGTGTGT
>NC_059277.1:7807269-7814769 GCF_017591435.1 Portunus trituberculatus
CAATGCTTAATGCTCAGGTGATAGTTAGGCTCACCTGGCTCACATTTACCTGTCACCTGGCTGTACCTGGCGCGTCACAATACCTTTGCCTGGTCGCTGAGCCGTGGTTCCTGGGACGGCCTGTTTCTAACCAAACCCTTTCATCACTGGTTTATTTTTACCACTCGCCTCCACCTTCCTCCACCTTACCTCACCTTCACCTAACCCGCTGTCGCATTCTCAGTCCTATTTCCTTATCTTCCTTATGGTGCTCTACATTAATTACAGCCTCGTCTCCTTAACCCCATCAGTAGCATGACGCGTTTCGATATTCATTCTGCTCACTATTTGGTGGTTTTACAGCTTCAGAAACTTATGTAGGGGGTTAAAATAGTGAAGACTGTGGCCATTAATCTTCTGACCTCCATAGACTTCTTCGTAATGTCAATAAAATGGTCTAGTCGTACACAAAACTCATGGTATAAATGCATCCCAGTACTGAAATGGTTAAAACTACTGAAATATGAGCGTTTGTTATAGGTCCTTTTGGTTTTCTTTCTACTGTTACTCGGGTATTGTTTTTTTTTTTTTCATCAAAGGGCAAAAAAAGATAATATTAGAAAAAAAAGCCTCACTGGAATTGTAGTCTCCATAGAATTAGTCAAAATTGTGCTCTTGTCCTGTTATTTTATGATATTGTGCTCCTCACCTCCTTATACCATCACGTCACACTGTAAACCCACGTCTGTCCTGCTAAACTATGACCTTATACAAACTGTCCTCTTAACAATTTCGCGTCCAGTGTCATATACTTAATTTTGACGTATAGGTGTTGTGGAAATTATTCGAGTTCATAGACTTCTTACAGTGTTGTTTTTAATGGGAACACCAGCCGAGGGTAACAGAAACGGTAGCATAAGACCCAGTAAGATGCCAGTCCCCGAGCCGAGTCAAGAGAGTTAGCTTAAAGAATGGGATAAGTGTGTTGAAACCTTCCCCTCTTGAGTGAGTTCAGGTTTAGCAAGGGTTTTTTTTCGCCTCAGTCTAGTTAAAAGATGCATGAAAGTTTTAGTAATTGTGTTCTGTGTTTGAAAATTGTTATAGAGGTTCTAAACGTTTGGGAATAAGTTAGTGATGGTTTGAAGTTGTTTGGTGGTGAGAGAAGATTTAAAAGCAAGAAAGAGGCAGGATGAAGAAGATGAAGAAGAGGAGGAGGATGGGAAGATGGAAGAGGAGGAGAAGGAATGGAGACGATAAAAAATGCTCGCCCTTTTCAGCAGACCTTGGCATTCCCAGTGTCTCTCGTGTGTGTGTGTGTGTGTGTGTGTGTGTGTGTGTGTGTGTGTGTGTGTGTGTGTGTGTGCGTGCGTGCGTGCGTGCGTGCGTGTCAAGGTCAGCCATGTTGTTCTGTAGTATTCCTTTTCTTTCTCTATTTGTCTTGTGTCATTTTGAAACACTTGATACCGGATGATACTGGGAGGGGGAGAAGGGGAAGAGAGGGAGAAGGGGAAGAGAGAGGGGAGGAGGAGAAGAGGGGGTATGTGGATGGGAATGGATAGGGATGGGGGGGTTATTGAGGAAAGATGATGAAGGAGTTGAGGATGATGATATGGAAGTGATCAGTCATTGTGTGTGTGTGTGTGTGTGGAAGGTTGATTTCATGTGTTCATACGTATTTCTAAACAACTCTTATAGAAGAACAGGTTCCTCTCCTTTTTTTTTTTTCTTTTTCTTTCTTTTTTCCTTCTCCCTCTCTTTTTATGTCCTTACTGCTGTTGCTGATTCGATACGCGTGTGTGTTTGTATGTTCGTTCGTGTGTGTGTGTGTGTGTGTGTGTGTGTGTGTGTGTGTGTGTAATGACTTCAATAGTGTGTATCCTTCACTGATTCCTCTTACAAACATTCAAACTCCTTACGTAACATTTAGCCAGTCATTACTTTATTGTCTGTACTTGGAAAATTAAGAAGAAAAAACAACTTACATAATTATTTATTTGGTGGAAGTAATAGTGGAGGAAGTGGAAGAGCAAGTCAGAGTCCTCATGTGGAATCGAACTCTTTATAGATTCTCCCTCTCCCTCTCCCTCTCCCTCTCTCCTTCCCTCCCCGATCCTTCCTCCCACGCTCCTGCACCTCCTCCCTTTCTTACCCCATCTCTCTCTCTCTCTCTCTCTCTCTCTCTCTCTCTCTCTCTCTCTCTCTCTCTCTCTCTCTCTCTCTCTCTCTCTCTCTCTCTCTCTCTCTCTCTCTCTCTCTCTCCTCCTCCTCCTCCTCCTCCTCCTCCTCCTCCTCCTCCTCCTCCTCCCATCATTTCCTCTTCGTTCATGCCCTTATCTTCCTCCTCCTTTCTGCTCCTTTTGTTATTCTTCTTACTCCTCTTCCTGCTCTTCTTTTTCCTCCTCATCCTCCTTCACCTCCCCTTCCTGCTTATCCGTCTCTCCCTTTACATTACTTCTCCTCCCTTCATTTCCTTTCCCTTCATCCTACCACTCCTCCTCTTCCTCCGCCTACTCCTCCTCCCACTCCTTCTAATTTCTTCCCCGCCCTCTTGCTGCATTCCTCCTCCTCCTCCTCCTCCTCCTTTACTTGTTTTCGTTGGGTATTCTGCGCACTTAAAACACAATTATCCTCGTCGTGGTTAACTGGTCTCAATCTCGCTGTTCCTCGAGTCTCCCTGCATTCCCTGGTGTTCCTCTTCCTGCTCCGTGATGTGTGTATTCGGAGTACTTGGTGTAGTGTCTGTTTTGTTTTGGGGTTGTTTGGTGTGGAATCTGGGTTTTTGGTGAGGTTTGAGGGTGAAATTTGTGTTTTTGGGAGGTATTGTGGTAAATTGTGTGTGTTTTGGTAAAAGGTGTGTGTTTTTGGTATGTTTGGAGTGTGAAATGTCTGTTTTGGAGGGGTTTGATGTGAATTATGTGTGTTTGGATGAAATATGTGTTTTGCTATGTTTGGGGTGTGAAATGTGAAATGTGAAATGTTTTTTGGGGGTTTTGATGTGAATTATGTGTGTTTTGATTAAAGGTGTGTGTTTTTGGAGGGTATCGTGGTAAATGATGTGTGTTTTGGTAAAAGGTGTGTGTTTTTGGTATGTTTGGAGTGTGAAATGTGTGTTCTTGGATGGTTTTGATGTGAATTGTGTGTGTTTTGATGAAAGGTGTGTGTTTTTGGTGGGTTTTGTGGTGTGAAATGTGTGTTTTTTGGAGGGTTTCATGGTGAATTATGTTTGTTTTAATATAAGGTGTGTGTTTTTTATGGTTTTTGGGATGTGAAAGGTGTGTTTGTGGAGGTTATCGTGGTAAATTATGTGTCTTTTAATATAAGGTGTGTGTTTTTGGTGGATTTGGGGTGTGAAATGTGTTTTTGGAGGGTTTCGGGGTAAATTATGTGTCTTTTGTAGGTATTTGGTCTGAAATCTGTTTTTTGTGGGATTTTGGCTTTTATTTAGGGGTTTTTGCTGAAGTCTGTTTTTTTGGGGATTTTGGTGGGTTTGGGATGTGAAATTTGTGATTATTGTTTTTGTGGTGATATGTGTTTTTAGGGCGTTTGGTGTGATTTGTGTGTTTTAGCAGTATTTTGTGTGAAGTGTGTGTTTTTTGAGAGGGTTTCGGATTGAATTAAGTGTTTTGCGGGTACTTGTCTGGAATCTTTTTTTTTTTTATGTGAAGTGTGAAGTGAATGTTTTTTTGAAGATCTTTGGTGTGATATGTTTTTTTGGGGTGTTTGGTGTGAAATGTATGTTGTTTTTGGGAGTATTTGACCCGAAATGTATGTTTTTGGAGGGTTTTTGAGTGAATTACGTGTGTTTTGGTGTTTCAAGGAGCGAATTTTAGTTTGAAATGTATTGTGTTTTTGTGTGTGAAATGTGTGTTGTTTTGACGGTATTTGGTCCGAAATTATGCTTTTTGGAGGGTTTTCGCGGCGAATTATATGTGTATTGGGGTGTTCTGCTGGTGGTGTTGTGATGGTTGGTGGTTGCCTGCTGGGTCGTAGGGTCTGTGGCTGGCCCTGGGTAGAGTCACAGGGATCGAGAGACCTTGAGATGCACGAGGAGAAGGCTGACTCACACTCCTGCTTGTATTCTGAAACGCCTTGCTCTCTCTCTCTCTCTCTCTCTCTCTCTCTCTCTCTCTCTCTCTCTCTCTCTCTCTCTCTCTGTTGTTAATTTATCACCACAACTTTAAGAATTCACTTTAAAAAGCTTTGTCACTTCATTTAGAGCTGGTTTTTTAATGGATTGGTGGTGCAGTGTAGTGAGGAGAGCTCTTGACTTGTAGGATTTGTATGGTTACTGGTTAACCTCTTCAATACTGGGACATTGCGACACATTTTTACCTTGAGTTTTGGATATGATTAGACCATTTTATTAAGGTAGGAAGCCTCTATGGAGGTCAGAAGAATAATGGCCACAGTCTTCACTATTTTAATCCCTCATATGAATTCCTAAAGCTGTATAAAATCACCAAATAAAAACTAGAATAATTACAGAAACGCGTCATGGTATTGAAGGGGTTAAAGAGACGAGGCTGTAATTAATGTAGAGCACCATAAGGAAGATAAGGAAATAGGACTGAGAATGCGACGGCTGGTTAGGTGAAAATAAATAGTGAAGACTGTGGCCATTATTTCATTAGGAAAGCTCTATGGAGGTCAGAAGAATATTCACCAAATAAAAACTAGAATGATTATGGAACCGGGTCATGGTATTGAAGGGGTTAATTATTGATATATATCGTCAAGACAGTGAGTTGTATGGACAGGGTAGCATGGGAAGAGTGACTGTGAATTGTTAGTAGCGCTACAAAGGCCAAGATGAACTGTAGTTATGTTAGTTGTGATATAAGTGCTGTTAGTTGCCAGATTCTGCTTGTTAGGGATTCTGAAACTCTACTACCAACACCTCGAAATAATGTAAAGGTGTTTTCTGCATTTCCAGTGGCAAGTTATCCAGGTTTTTATAGTACTAACAGGAGAAAGACTAATGGCAAGCCGGGTAATAATCCCTGTGGCCTTTGGAAATAGCTGTGATGAGGGTGAAGTGTTTTTAAAATAGTGACACATATAGGATGCATTTTTAAATCGAATACATCACTAATAAAAAATTGTACTGTGAGAAGAAAGAGTCGATGCTTGAAGTACGTAAAATATAATGACACATGACAGTACTATGGGGAAAATATCGATGCTTGAATGAAATATAATGACACAACGAAAAGAAAAAGAATATTGAGTACAAGTGGGCAGTCTCGTGTTGTGTTGTAGTGTGCCATGTATCGCCATGCAGTGTAATAGTGACATGCAGTGACTAATTGTTGCCTTATGATTTATTGATACACTCAATGAATAACACAACTGATGTATCCTTAACGCAACTTTTGATTCAATATTACACTCGTATACATCAGATACCACAACACACACACACACACACACACACACACACACACACACACACACACACACACACACTCTCTCTCTCTCTCTCTCTCTCTCTCTCTCTCTCTCTCTCTCTCTCTCTGTGGTTACTTTTCAGGATAGGAAATGAAGAAATCTGAGGTGTTGAGGCCAGTGACGTGGATGAGCGTAGTGGAGCAGGAATGTGGAGTGGAATTGAAGTGAGGAAAGGAAGTAAAATGTGGAAGACTCAGTGGAATATGTGGAGTGAAGAACGCGATTATCTTAACTGGAAGGTGGAATGTCATATTACAAGACAATCAATGGTGGAGGAGGAGGTGGAAGAGGCGATCATAACTGCTGTGGAGTTGGGCCAAGTGGAAAGGTGGAATGCTTTAGTGGGTGAAGATTAATGGCAAGGTCGAGAAGTGGAGATAGTGGAAGACAGGTTTGTGGAATGAAGGTGGAGGCGTGGCTTGTATGGGCGAGTGGAAGAGATTTGGTGGTAATTGAGTGAAGTGGATATATGTGTATGTGGAGTAGAAAGTAATTATTTAGAGGTGGATGAGTGACAGAATCGAGTGAAAACAGTAAGGTGGATGACGAGTGGACAGAAAAGTGGATTAATAACAAGGTGGATGAGTGGCAAGAGGAAGTGGATGAGTTACAGCAATGAAGTGAATGATGTGGAAGAGAGGAGAGCAGGTATGGCTTACAAAAGTGGATAGCAACAGTGGATGGAGTGTGGAGTGAAGAGTGGAGTTTGGGTCAGCTGGGCGCCTCTCGTGTACCCAGCTGTGAGAGAGAGAGAGAGAGAGAGAGAGAGAGAGAGAGAGAGAGAGAGAGAGAGAGCTTTACCACCACACCCACAACCACCATCACCACCGGAACCAGATGCCGACCACTTTTCCACATGTAATCTTCCACTGAAAGAGAGAGAGAGAGAGAGAGAGAGCTTGTGTGCATGTGCGTGTGTGCGCCATTAAGTTAGCAATACCAGATGAGTGTTGCCTACTGGTTGATGTTCCTCTATGAAGCTACACACACACACACACACACACACACACACACACACACACACACACACACACACACACACACACACACACACACACACACACACACACACACACACACTCTCTCTCTCTCTCTCTCTCTCTCTCTCTCTCTCTCTCTCTCTGGTGTTGCTGTCGAATTTAACATTATACGGTGTGAATAGTGAATATTGTAACCTTCCCGCAGGCCACAGGGCGGGAGGGAGCCGGGAGGAGGGTGTGTCCGCAGCTGGAAAGGTTGGGAATGTGGGTGTAGTATTGCTGACCTAAATACATACCAGCGGGAAGGCTGTTGTGGGTGGGTGTAGTCTGTGTAGCATGTGTAGTGTGTGAAGTTCAGTGGTGTTAGATTAGGTTGGGTTGGGTTAAGTTAGTTTAGTTTACGTTACATTTCCTTTCATTTATTTCTCTATTACTTTTTTTTTTTATCTTAGAGGGACAATCGGCCAAGGGGAATAAAAATGTTGCAATAAAAGATCCACTGAGGTTAGGTTTAATTGGGTTATTTTTTGTGGGATTGGGTGAGGTTAGACTTACTGCCCTTAGGTTAGATTGGGTTGGGTTAAGTTAGATTGATTTTGGGGATTAGATTAGGTTAGGTTAGGTTGGGTTGGGTTGGGTTGGGTTAAGTTAGGTTAAGACTTGTTTACCTTACATTGGGTTAAATTTGTGTCAGGTTTCGGTTGGATTTCGTTTTGTTTAGTTAGGTTAAGTCAGGTTAAGGTTGGATTGGGTTGAGTTTGATTAAGTGAGGTGAGGTGAGGTTAGGTTAAGGCTAGATTATATAGTACTGGAGTTTTGTGTTTAGACCAGTTCATTAAAAGATAATCTGCATCACTTTATGAAGAAAACGCCTTCTGGACACACGTATTAAAAAGTTCTAGTGGGGAAGCCAATGTTTTAAGGAATGTTTTCATGATTCTAGCGATTTTTAACCTTTCACTACAATGACACGTCTTTATATTTATTCTGCTCACTATTTTACCATTTTATATAGCCACATAAACTCATGTGGGAATTAAAATAGTGAGAACTCAGGACCATTAGTCTTCTGACCTCCATAGACCCTTGGTAG
>NC_059277.1:7824769-7842269 GCF_017591435.1 Portunus trituberculatus
TCCCCTCATCCCCCCTTACTTCCCTCCCTTCCCCTTTTCCCCTCACTCCCCTTCCTGACCCGTCTTCACCTCACCTCCCCTCCCTCACCTGTCTTCCCCTCACTGCCCCTCTGTCTTCTCCTCATCCCCATTCCCCTCCGCTCCCCTCACCCCCCTCCATGATCTGTCTTCCCCTCACCTACCCTCACATGTCTTCCCCTCACCCTGACCTGTCTTCCCCTCACCTCCCCTCACCGCTTTGACCTGATGTGTACCTGGTGCTTTGATTAAAGGTCACAAGGTCAAGAGTGCCAGCAACAGTGCCTCCTCCTCCTCCTCCTCCTCCTCCTCCTCCTCCTCCTCCTCCTCCTCCTCCTCCTCCTCCTCCTCCTTGTTTATGCATAAGATTAATATTGATTCAAGAAAGGAAACGTATTGGACTCCTCGCTTTGTATCCAGTCCTCCTCCTCCTCCTCCTCCTCCTCCTCCTCCTCCTCCTCCTCCTCCTCCTCCTCCTCCTCCTCCTCCTCCAAGACACAGGGGGAGAAGGAGAAGGACATTTGGTTGGTTTGCATTCATTCCTCTCTACATGAAGACGGAAGAGGAAGAGGAAGAAGAGAAGACTTGATTTTGAATGAGGAGGAGGAGGAGGAGGAGGAGGAGGAGGAGGAGGAGGAGGAGGAGGAGGAGGAGGAGGAAGAAAACTATAAAGTAACAATATTAATGCATGAAGGAAATGGTGTTGAGAAGAGAAGGAAAAGAAGGAAAAGGAGAAAATAAAGTAAAAAAAGAAAATAAATTGGTGGAGAGATAGAAAGAAAATCAGCATTATGAAGAAGAGGAGGAAATAGAAGAAGAAGAAAGAAGGAATGAAAAGGCAACTGAGAAGAAGAAGAAGAAGAAGAAGAAGAAGAAGAAGAAGAAGAGAAATAAAGAGAAAAAAACGAAAAAAATACAGATGGATAGATAAATAGAGAGAAAAATTAAGAAAAAGGAAAGAGGAGGAAAGAAAACACAGTTGAGAAGAAAAATAAAGAGAAGAGAAAAATAAGAAAAAACATGAAAAATAAATTACACATAAAAAATAAGAAGCATATGAAGAAGAAGAAGAAAAAGAAGAAAGAAGAAGAGGAAATAGAAGAAGAGGAGGAAGAGGGAGAAGAAGAACAAGAACAAGAAGAGGAAATAGAAGAGAAAGAACAATGAGAAAAAGAAGAACAAGAACGAGAAGAGGAAGTAGAAGAAGAAGAAGAAGAAGAAGAAGAAGAAGAAGAAGAGGAGGAGGAGGAGGAATATATAAAGGAATATACAAAGGAAGACAAACAGCAACAGACCCTTAGGTCCTTACTAGGCTGTTTGTGGAGACTATCTACTAACTACTAGTGGTAGAGACAGGACAGCAAAACAGAAGGCTCCTCCACACCCACCCCTCCCTCCAACCGAGGCTGGCAGGAAAAAATCACATGGAATTTTAGTAGAGAGTGAAAAGGAAATGTGTAATCTACGTCTGACTACTTGTGTTTGTGGGGGAAAGTGTTAACGCTTGGTAAATGTCATGTTGTGTGTGCATTGTGTACGTGGATGCACAGTGTGTATGTCGAATGGGTGGTGCAGCAGCCTTGCCTGGCGGAGGAGGAGGAGGAGGAGGAGGAGGAGGAGGAGGAGGAATGGGCGTAAGGGAAGGAAAGGTTAGGCGTGTGTCATGACTATTAAGGTGGAGACCTGAGGTGAAAGGTGGTATATGTATGACTCCTGATGGCGGCAAAGGTCACACCAGGTCACGTGTGCATTATGTAGAGGAGCAGAGGTCACGGAGGTCACACGAAGGTCACACATGTCAGAGGGAAAGGAGGACATAGGAGGAACACAAAGGAAGGAAGGAAATGGAGAAGAAGGAGGAGGACTTTGGAGGAAATGAAAGAATAAAATATGGAAGGAAGAAAAAAGGAAATTAAGAAGAGTTGGAGGAAGAAAAAAGGAGAGGATAAAGAAAATGTGATAAAAGAGAAAACGGGAAAATGAAAGAAAAAATAAAGAAAAGACAAGAAAAAGAAAAACAAAGAAGGAACCATGAAGAAAAGAAAAATACTGTGTAGAGATAAATGAAGAAAAAAATAAAAACCGGAAAAATGAAGGAAAAGGAAAGATAAAACAGGGAAAGGAAAGAAGGAAATATGAAGGAAAGGGAAGATACGCGCAGGAAAAAAGGAGAAAAAACAATAAGGAAAAAAAGAGATGAAGTAAAGAAATGTGATAATGTAGAGATAAATATAGAAAGGAAAGAGAAACGGAAAGAAATGAAGGAAAAGGAAAGTAGAGACAAGAAAAAGGAAAAACAAAGAAGGAAACATGGAGGAAAGGGAAGATACATGGAGGAAATAAGAAGGAAAAAGGATGAAGAGAGAGATAAACATGTATACTTTGATTCTTTGTATACGATCTCATACATTCACACATAAATACACATACAAACACACATACGTACATACACATACATGCACATACATACAGATAGACAGACAGACAGACAGACAGACATAAACACGCGTAAATTTGCGTAAATAGGAGGTGAGAGAGGAAACTTTACAAGGAAGTTTACATGAGGAAGAGGAGGAGAAGGAGGAGGAGGAAGAGGAAGAGGACATGTGGTGAATGTTAGAAAAGTAAACTCTCCTCCTCCTCCTCCTCCTCCTCCTCCTCCTCCTCCTCCTCCTCCTCCTCCTCCTCCTCCTCCTCGAAAATAAATGTTAGACCTCTCCGTTTTGTTTATTTATTCATCTAATTGAGCATAAAGAATCCCAGAGAGAGAGAGAGAGAGAGAGAGAGAGAGAGAGAGAGAGAGAGAGAGAGAGAGAGAGAGAGAGAGAGAGAGAATGATATAGTGCAATGACCTTCCTGTCGTGAAATATTCCTTGGCCTTGAAAACTCGTGAAAAAAAAGTGAAATCAGTGAAAATTGACCCATTGGCTGAATTATTACAAAGGTTATTTTTGTGTAATGCTGAGGTGGTGGTGGTGGTGGTGGTGGTGGTGGTGGTGGTGGTGGTGGTGGTGGTGGTGGTGGTTGTAGTTTTGTTAGATTAGGATTAAATTTGTAAAAGGGAGTTCTAATGGGTATATAATTGTTAGACTGAAATAATGATAATGGTGGTGATGGTGGTGGTGGTGGTGGTGGTGGTGGTGGTGGTGGTGGTGATGATGGTGGTCTTAATTCTGTGAGGATCTAATAAGGACAATTTACCAAGGCCACAGAGATGATTAGCCGGTTTCTCGTGTCTGTTTTTTCCCAGTAATGACGCAGACCACTTGTTAAACTAAGACTCGTGAAAACATCCCTGAAAGCCTTTAATTACTCACTGTGGCCTGCCAAACGTTGAGATGATGCTGGAGAAACGTTTGAATGCTCTGTTGTGGTAAGTTAGGAAGAAAACTGGTCACGTTAGGTTAGATTTGGCTAAGTTAGATGCATGTTAAGTGTGGTTAGTAATTTTAGGTTAGAAAGAGAATGGTTATGTTAAGTTTGGTGAAGGTTAAGTTAGGTTAGTTTAGGTAAAGTTAGGAAGAAAACTAGTCATGTTAGGTTAGATTTGGTTAAGTTAAGGGTATGTTAAGTGTAGTTAGTAAAATTAGGTTAGGTTAAGTTAGGGAGAGATCTGGTTATGTTAGATTAGATGTGGTTAAGTTAGATTAGGTAATGTTAGGTTAAGTTAGGAAGGTTATGGTAGGTTAGATTTGGTTAAGTTGGCTGAATGTTAAGTTGGTTAGGTAATTTTAGGTTAGGTTAGGCTAAGTTAGGAAGTTTAGTGAAGGTTAAGTTAGATTAGGTAAAGCTAGGTTAAGTTAGATTAGGTAAAGCTAGGTTAAGTTAGGAAGAAAATTGATTATGTTAAGTTAAAGCAAGGTGCATTAGGTGAATGTTAACCCTTTCAGTACTGGGACACAATTTTATTATGATTTTTTTTTTAGTGTGATTAAACGATTTTATTTACTTAGGAGGCCAGAAGATTAATAGCCAGAATCTTCACTATATTAATCCCAACATAAGTTTCAGAAATTGTATAAAGCCACCGAAATAGTAATCAAAATAAATACGAAAACGTGTCATGGTACTGAAGATGTTGAATTAGAAAAAGGTGATGTTTCTACAGGTGTGTTAATTAATATCACGTAGTTTGCAAGTCAGGTGACCATAGGGAAGGAAGGAGAAAAAGAGATAGAGAGGAAGAATTAGTAAGGAAAAGGATATGAGAGGAGGTGAAAGTGAAGAGAAGAGGAATGTTGGGGGAATGAGAACAGATAAGGAAGAAAGGATAAAGAATGAGATAGAAGAGGTGAAAGCTGAAGAAAAGGAGGAAGGGAGAAAGTATGAAAGGACAAAGTGAATATAGGATGAAGGGAAGGAGAGAACACTGGAGAGAGAAAAAGTGAGACAAGGAAAAAAGCTGAAGAAAGAAAGGAAGATAAAATAAATGATTAAATCGCATGCAAATATGGAATGGAGGGAAGAAAGAAAGAACACGAGAAATGGAGAGAGAGAGAGAGAGAGAGAGAGAGAGAGAGAGAGAGAGAGAGAGAGAGAGAGAGAGAGAGAGAGATTGAAGGAAACAGAAAAGAAGGAAAAGCAGGAAATGAAAAGGGAAAAATATGGAAAATGTAAGGAAGAGAAACGAAGGGAAAGAAGAAAAAAAAAAAAAAGACTGGTGAATATGGGATGTAGGGAAGGAGGAAACATGGGAGAGACGGATTGAAGGAGGAAGGGGTGGAGGAGGAGGAGGAGGAGGAGGAGGAGGAGGAGGAGGAGGAGGAGGTGGGCGGAACATGGCGCGGTAGTGCGGTGAAAGACAATAGCTGTGTTGTTTTCTCTCTTTCTCTCCCTTCTCCTTCTGTCTATTTTTAAGCAAGATGACTCTCTCTCTCTCTCTCTCTCTCTCTCTCTCTCTCTCTCTCTCTCTCTCTCTCTCTCTCTCTCTCTCTCTCTCTCTCTCTCTCTCTCTCTCTCTCTCTCTCTCTCTCTCTCTCTCTCTCTCTCTCTCTCTCTCTCTCTCTCTCTCTCTCTCTCTCTCTCTCTCTCAGATCCCAGGATTACTAAGGTGTTCTCCTCCCTCCCTCCCTTCTTTCCTCCTTCCTTCCCTCTTCTTTCCTTTCCTCACATGTACCTCTTTTCCTTTCCTTTCTCTTCCCTTCCCTTCCATTCTCTCTTTTGTGTTTTCCTTCATTAATATTCCCTTCCCTCCTGTCCCTTCTTCCCTCTCTCCCTCTCTCCCTCCCTCCCTCTCATACTTCTATTTCCATTCCTCTTTTTTTTTCCTTTCATTGTGACCCCTTCCCTCCTCTTTTCCTTTTTATCTTCCTTCATTTCCTCTTTCAGCTCATTCCCCTTCTTCGGCTCCTTTAGTTCCTCTATTTCTTCCTTCCTTCCTTCCTTCCTTCCTTCTTGCCTTCCTTCAGAGTCATTCTTTTTCCTCCTCCTCCTCCTCCTCCTCCTCCTCCTCTGGTCGCACAAAAACTTGACTTCTGTTTTCCTACCTTTCTTTCCTCCTCTCTTCATTTTTCATATCAGTGTCATTTCTCTGGGTCACCTTTTCATTATGGAGGAGGAGGAGGAGGAGGAAGAGGAGGAGGAGGAGGAGGAGGAGGAGGAGGAGGAGGAGAGAAAAATATGTACTGGTTTCGATGACAAGACATATTGAGGAAAGTAAAAAAAAAAAGATGAATACGAAGAAGAATGAAAGGAAGAAATGGCTTAGTAAAGGGAGAGGAGAAAGAAGAGGAAGAAGAATGGAATAGAGGGAAATTGAAGAGGGAAAATATTTAAACGAAGATGCATAGCAGTGAATAGAGGAAGGGAACAAAAAAGCAAGATTATAAAAACGAGAAAAGGGAAAATATAGAAATAAATACAGAAGGAAAAGGAAAAATATTGGAACGAAGATACATAACAGTGAATAGAAGAAAAAAAAATAAAAACCGAAAAAAAGGGAAAACATAGAAGCAAATAAAGAAGGAACAGAAAAATTAAGAAAGAAGGAATGAAAAGAAAATACACAACAAGATATTTAAAGGAAATCAAACAGGAAGAAGGAAGAAGAAGAATTTAAAGGCAAATAACGATGAATAGGAAAGGACGATGGTATGCAAATGAATGAATGGAAGCCTCGTGTGTGTGAAGGACTCTTGGGGACGAAGGAACGAGGATAAGAGGCGGCAGACAAGACCAGACATCGATTAGGGGGAAGGAAGTGAAATATTTATTGAGAGAGAGACGAGCAGTGGAAAGGTGAACATTTGTATCTGTGCTTAACTGAAGGCTGGGTTACACTGGGTTAGGTTGAGTTGGAAATGGGTTGGGTTGGGTTGGGTTGGGTTGGGTTAAGTTAAGGTTAGATTAGGTTAGGTTGACTTGAGTTAGGGCTGCGTTGGGTTTAGTTGGGTTTTATTGGATTGGATTAGTTTGAGTTAGGTTGGGTTGGGTTGGGTTACGTTAGGTTAGGTTAGGATTGGTTAGGTTAGGTTAGGTTTAAACAGTTTTATCTTTTTCTGTTTTCCATAACGGGAGTGTATTGTATTTTCGCCCTGTTGTTATTCCCTTCAATCTCCTCCTCCTCCTCCTCCTCCTCCTCCTCCTCCTCCTCCTCCTCCTCCTCCTCCTCCTCCTCCTCCTCCTCCTCCTCCCACCACCCTTTCCACAGCTTTTCCCTTTCCAATACCTCTCTTCCTTCCTCCTCCTACTTCTCCTCCTCCGATCCTCCTCCTCCTCTCCTCCTCCTCCTCCTCCTCCTCCTCCTCCTCCTCCTCCTCCTCCTCTCCGCCAATCCGCCTCCAATCCCTTCCTCGCCGCTGGTCCGCCCTTCGTGTGATATGTGTTGCCGTGAGGATTAAGAGTAGCGGCAATGCACAACACAGTACAACAACTCAACACTGCCACGCAATACTCGGGGCGCCTTACCAGTACAACCCGGAGCGATTCAACACACTAACGAACGATATGTAACATTCAAGAAAGCCAACGCAACGCAGTGGTAGTTTTTATCAGTAATTTTAGAAGGATTAGTAGGCAACTCAAAGTAACACACTGGTTTTGTTTTGATACCATGATATTCTTGGTAACTTAAGCTCATATTCTCAACTCTTCTGTGCTTCACCTCCACCATTTCAAAAGGTTTGTAATGTAATGTATATGTATCTGTGTTGTAATGTACTATGATGTGTGTAGGTGATGGGTTAAATACTTGGGTGTCGTTGGCTCTTACCCTTGTACCTAGTTACCTAGTTAATTGCTTGTTATGGGAGGGGAAGTGAGGACGACTGTGACGCGAGGCGTCGGGTCAGTGGGAGAGCAGAAGACGAGCTGTGTAGTCGCCCCACTCCTCTGTACACCAAGAGAATAAAGATCATCGGATTGCTGACTGCTTTTTGCTGAACACCACAAGGTTGTATCTAAATTTACACGATTTTTTTTAAGGTGTTTTTAACCCCTTCAGTACCATGACGCGTTTCCATATTCGTTCGCGTTACCATTTAATGATTTTATCCAGCTTCAGAAACTCATGTGGGGGATTGAAGTAGTGAAGACTGGCCATTAAAGTGTTTCTGAAAACGGACATTTAAACCAACACACTGCAATGCTAAACCCAACACGCCTTCCTTTACATTCCTCGCTGTCTTCAAAGGATATACAAGACACGCACTTATTGTCATTTTTCTTTATACAGGTATGTGTTGAGTGACTAATGCTGGGATGACCTTTTTATTTAAGCTAAACTAAGGGCAACAGAAAGAGTAAAGAAAACAGGCCCACTTAGTAGCTAGTCCCAGTGCAGGTTGAAGAGTTAGCTAAGATAAAGGGTTAAATGCTGTTTGTTTGTGGAGGTTAGAAATATTGAGTTTTCCTTAGTCTTTATTGGTTGTGTTTTGGTGTACTTGTTTCAATAGCGTATGGAAGAAAGTAAGGCGTTCTTTGGCTCTCCTCTGTTCTCACTCCTCTCTTGAAGATTGTAAAGATATAGAAAGATTACAGAAGTGTTGTGGAAATGCAAAGAAGTGTCTGGCATTTGTAGTGACTTCGCATACCACACAACATTCCTCACACACACACACACACACACACACACACACACACACACACACACACACACACACACACACACACACACACACACACACGGCAGTAAGAAGAGTAATAAGTTCAAGTTTGTCGTGAATGTTAAGGGTAAGGGTGAGGTGAATAAATTGAAGCAGCAAGATGTAAACAAGATATAAAAGGAAGCTGAAGAAGCTAATGAAGCACAGTTATTGGCAGCCAGATATGCTAATTGCAGGAGCAGGAAGTGTCTGTGTGTGTGTGTGTGTGTGTGTGTGTGTGTGTGTGTGTGTGTGTGTGTGTGTGTGTGTGCTTTATGAAACTTGAATATTATCCACACGTGTTGCTTTTAAAACTTACTATTTAAGTTTAAAAAAATATCCTTGATGATTTTGAAGACGTGTCTCTTATTCATATTATCTATCTATTTATTTATTTAATTGTTTATTTATTTATTCATCTATCTCTACCAATCAATTCTCATCAATCTTTTACTTACAAAAAGTCACAAGCAGAAAACATATTACAAGGAAATAATAGATGGTTATCAAAACAATTTCGTATCAAGCTACAAATTATATCAGAGAGAGAGAGAGAGAGAGAGAGAGAGAGAGAGAGAGAGAGAGACTTCAAGAACCTACGTACAGTGGGAGTATTGTTCGGAAACTTACATTGCCTTGGGAGCCGAGACACCGGAAAGACCTGAATGATGTGTGAGGGAAGGGAAAGGGGAGCGGGGAGGCAGAGAGGTCTGGGAGGGGAAGTGAGGGGCGGGATACAGGGTCACATCATCAAATATACATTACTCGCCCATTCACAATCCCATTCACAATCACATTTACGACTTTCTGAATAAGCGGTACAATTTTACACTCCACGAGGTTCTTCACGGAATGACTTGTTTAATAATACGAGTTACTGAGGAGGGGATGGTGTTATGGGGGGTAGGATGGCGAGTGGGGGCTGCGGCGGCGGCGGCAGGAGTGACGGCAGACTGGACATCAAAGGGTGAGGTCGTCCTGTGCCCGTCACACGCCGCGTCCCTTCCCAGGAATATTAAATAACTTGATGCATTGTTTTCCACTCCTGTCGCCGCCCGCTGCCCGCCGTCCACCTCCATCCACCGCTATCCACCGCCATCCACCCGCCGCCTGCTACTGTTCCCTTTCCATATTGAGGCCGCACTGACACCTGCTGGGAATGTGCGTTGTATGAATGTATTATTAAGTTACCCCGGCGCCTTCATCCTCGTGAAAGCTTCCTGACTTTTACAGCACGTGTTTCTGGCGGCATTTGGTGTTCTCTTACTGCATGACGGTATTTGGCGGACTTTTCTGTCTTGTTTTTGTCAGGTTATCTCATTTGGGACACTTAATGTTTATTGTTATTTCATCATTAGCTATCCTTTTTATTGTGAGGTCACTGTGTCGTTATTTCATTATTAGCTATCCTATTTATTGTGAAGTCAGTGTGTCGTTATTTCATTTATTAGCTATCCTGTTTATTGTGAAGTCAGTGTGTCGTTATATGAGCAGCACGAGGTATTCATTCTTGTCTCTCCTTCCTGCAGGGCCGTGGCGAGTGAGGGGCTTCCTGTACCAGCAATAAGAGGTGAGTGAAGGGTCCCTGTCATCAACACGCACGCAAGTCTACAGTACCTTAGTTTAAGAATGTTCCTGTGAAGATTATAGTACCTTGGTTAAAAAAAAAAAAAGAATAATATTGTCTCCGTGAAGATTACTGTAGCTTAGTTAGAAGAAATGTTCCTTTTAAGATTACAATACCTTGGTTAAAAAAATTTTTCCTTTGAAGATAAGACAACGCCATTCTTTTAAGCCACATCTGAACGATTTCATACAACTGCATTGCTCAAAGGATGTAGATATCGTCACTGTTGAAAGGAAAGCAATAAACAACGCTTAGTTCTTAATTCTATATCCCTGAACAGAGCACGAATTTACAATACATGTACTATGGAAAAAAAAATTACTGCCTCTTAATTTTATGCTTCTAAAAACGTTCTCTACAGTATCATAGTTAAAGAAATGCTTCGCTCTTGATTCTATGCTTTTTTTTTCTCCTTTTTTTTCATCTCCCTTTTAAAGAAATAAGTTTACAGTACCATAGGAATAACAAATGTGCTCTTGATTATCATCCACCTTATAGATAAAAGTCGAGTAATACTAAAAGAAATGCTTGTCTCTTGATTCTATGCTTCATTTTCCTTCTTCAATCCCCGTTTAAGGAAATAAGTTTACAGTACCACAAGGATAACAAATATGGTTTTGATTCTTTTTATTGATTCCTATCCACCTTATAGATAGGAGTCTAGAGTAACATACTTAAAAAAAAAAAATGTTTGGGTCTTAATCCTCTCCCTCATTCTTCCTCTATCCCCCTTTAAGGAAATAAGTTTACAGTGCCAGAGGAGTAACAAAAGTGGTCTTCAGCATCATCCACCTTATAAGTAAAAGTCTACAGTAACAAACACACACACACACACACACACAAAAAAAAAAGGCTTGGCTCTTAATTTTTTCCTTCACTCTCCTTGGAAAAAAAAAATGTTTGGCTCTTGATTTTTCCTTCACTCTTCTTAAGAAAAATGTTTGGCTCTTATTTTTTTCCTTCACTCTTAAGAAAAAATTGCTTGGCTCTTAATTCTTTCCTTCACTTTCCTTGGAAGAAAATAAATGCTTGGCTCTAAATTTTTTTTCCTTCACTCTCCTTCTATCCCCTTTAACGAAATAGGTTTTACAGTACCATAGGAACAAACGTTGTCATGGTACTTAGCGTCCTTAGCCCCCTTCATTATTGGAACGCATTTTCACTATGAAGTTTGGGTATGATTAGACAATTTTATATACAGAAGGAATGGTCTATGGAGGCCAGAAGATTAATGGCCAGTCTTCACTATTTTAATCCCCACATAAGTTTCTGAAGCTGTATAAGATAAATAGTAAGCAGAATGAATATTAAAAACGCGTCATGGTACTGAAGGAGGTACTATTTATTGTACAAGTTGTCAGTAGTGTAGCAGTTCCTGTTTTTCTACTCCTACTCCACTCCTTAGTAACTTACGAATTCCTGTGTCCTATTTCCGCTCCTACTCCTTTCCTTAGTAACCTTAGTGTCCTGCTCCTCTTACTCCACTCCTTAGAATGACGGAGGAGTCACCTGTGTCCTACTCCTGCTCCTACTGCCTCCTTGATAAAGTAGGAGTCCCTGTGTCTTATTCCCTACATGCTTCTGTATTTCCATCTTCCTGCTGCTTCTTTCAAGAGAGAGGTGTCAAGACATTTGTCCCACTCTTTTGACTAATTCTTTCATATCTTTTAGGAGACTGCAATTCTAGTGGGTATTTTTTTTTTCAAATGTAGTTTTTTTTTTTTTTTTTGCCCTCGACAGTTCTCCCTTACATGAAAAAAAAAAAAAATATGCTCTTATTCTGTAACCCCGTCAGTGCCATATTCATTCTACTTACTATTTGGTGATTTACATTGTTTCAGAAACTCATGTGGGGATTAGAATAGTGAAGACTGTGGCCATTAATTTTCTGCCCTCCATAGACCCTTCCTTATGTCAATAAAATGATCTAATGGTACACAAATCTCAAGGTGTCCCAGTACTGAAGGGGTTAATGGCGTTGGAGTCCCCGTTTCCTGTTCATTGGTCCTACTCCACTCCTTAATAGCTGATTAGTCCCCTTATTTTGCTCCCTGCTCCTTCTATCCACTCCTTAGTACTTTAAAATTCTTCGTGTCTTACTGATCCTGCTCCTGCTCCTGCTCCTCCCGTGTAGCGTGGCGCGGGAAAGCGAAGTGTTCCCTGCTGTCCGCCTCGCAGCGACTCGTAGAGAACGCGGCGGCTTAAAGATGAACTAAAGTAAATTTTCCTTCCCTCGCCTCTATTCCTTGTAACAATCGATAGAGTGATTGTTTGTGTTTCTTTCCTCTCGCTCTGCCTTCCTCCCTTTCTCTTGTTATTTCTCCTTGATTTATGACTTGATTGGTGTCCCTTCCTCTCCTGCACTCGTTAAGTAACAAATGACTTCACTCAATTCATACAGAGAGAGAGAGAGAGAGAGAGAGAGAGAGAGAGAGAGAGAGAGAGAGAGAGAGAGAGAGAGAGAGGAAAAGAAAGGTTGAGATTACATTATACATACGTCTTGTGTGTGTGTGTGTGTGTGTGTGTGTGTGTGTGTGTGTGTGTGTGTGTGTGTGTGTGTGTGTCGTGCCATTAGAGGCCGTGATGTTTCTGCAATTCTGTCCAGATATTTGACTGAAGAAATCTGCGGAGAATAGAAAGATGAGGAGATTGAGGGAAGAAAAACGGAGATTGGCCATGAGGAGGAGGAGGAGGAGGAGGAGGAGGAGGAGGAGGAGGAGGAACTGAAGATGTGGTACGTCAAAGAAGGAGGAGGAAGAAGTTGGGGGATGAGGAAGAGGAGGAGGAAGAATGACTAGATGGGGAAAGAGCAAATAGGAAGGGACGGGAACGCATTAGTGGGGCTGTGATTTAGAATAATCCCCCCCCAACATTGCCTCCCCATCCACCCTCCCCTCAGTCAGTCCCAATCCATCTCCCACCACCTCTTCCATCCCTCAGTCCGTCCTTCCCTTCCTTCCCCTCTTCCAGCCCCAGCCCCCTTCTCCTTCCCCTCAGTCAGTCCTCATCCCTTTTCCCTCCCCCTCTTCCAACCCCCAGCCCTCTTTCCCTCCTTATCCCTTTTCCCCTCCTTCCCCTTTTCTCCCCTCTTCCAACCCGATCCCCTTCTCCCTTCCCTCTTCTAACCCCCAGCCCCCTCTTTCCCTCCCCTCTTTCAGCCTGAGCCCCTTCTTCCTCCCTCCTCTAGTTCCCAGTCCCGCTTTCCCCTTCCTTCCCCTCTTCCAGCCAGCAGCCCCATCGCCCTCCTCCTCTTTCAGTCCCCAGCCCAAATCTTCCTCCCCTCTTCCAACCTCAGTCCCTCTTTCCCCTTCCTTCCCCTCTTTCAGTCCCTAGCCCTCTTCCCCTCCCGCCTCATCCTTCCCCTTCCTTCCCTCGTCCTGCCTGGTGTTCCTTGGCGGTAAAAGAAAAATACTACGGTGTTAGGAACCATAAAGTGTGTGAGAGTTACAGAAGTTGCCATGATGTGACGCGTGGCTCTTGTGTGTGTGTGTGTGTGTGTGTGTGTGTGTGTGTGTGTGTGTGTGTGTGTGTGTGTGTGTGTGTGTGTGTGTGTGTGTGTGTGTGTGTGTTCTTGAGTCAGTGTCTCTCTCTCTCTCTCTCTCTCTCTCTCTCTCTCTCTCTCTCTCTCTCTCTCTCTCTCTCTCTCTCTCTCTCTCTCTCTCTCATGGTACCACGCCCTTTCTCAGTACTTTCTCACTTGATTTATGCGTCCTCCTCCTCCTCCTCCTCCTCCTCCTCCTCCTCCTCCTCCTCCTCCTCCTCCTCCTCCTCCTCCTCCTCCTCCTCCTCGTTATTATTTCACCCCAGCGTTATCTTGCCTCTTCAGCTTCCCAATGGTGCTTGCGAGACTCGGGTGAACGAAACGAACAGAAACGATGGAAGAAATAAAGAATAACATCACTGCCTTGACGAGAACCAGATAGAAATGGGGCAAGTTTTATATTGTTTCGTTTCGTTTCTTTTCTTTTCGTTTGTTTTTGTTATTGTCTTATTTTTTTAAGGTGTTTCATGAAATATTTATTGATTTTTTTCTTTATGTATGGTAGAGGCGGTTGTGTATTCTCTCTCTCTCTCTCTCTCTCTCTCTCTCTCTCTCTCTCTCTCTCTCTCTCTCTCTCTCTCTCTCTCTCTCTCGTTGAAGATAATCGTGTTTCTAAGGGTATCTTTATGGTTTTCTTCATAAATTAACAAGATTTTTTTTTTTTTTTTACTTTATATTAAGAAAAATTGTCTTGGAAAACGTGGCTAGTCGTCTTTGTGGCCTTGGAAATCTGTCTTTGTGAGGGAGTAAGTTGTTTCTGAATGCGCGCGATAGGCAGGCGAGTGTCCATTACGAGGGTGGTGAGTTTATGCCGGCCATTTTGCACCACATCTGGGGGTTTGTGGGGTTAAGGGGGGCAGGGCTTGTGTGGGTGTCTTGGTAGAGGTGGGGGAGGGCTGGATCATGAAGGAACACAAAGGAAGATTGAGTTGAGTGTTTTTAGTTTAGTTTTGGTTGAGAGAGAGAGAGAGAGAGAGAGAGAGAGAGAGAGAGAGAGAGAGAGCTGGATCACTTAGGAACACAAAGAAATAAGAATGTTTAGTTTGGTTTAGTTTTGTTTTAGTTGGGTTGTGATGATGTTAGAGAGAGAGAGAGAGAGAGAGAGAGAGAGAGAGAGAGAGAGCTTACCTAATCTTTCAGTGAAGGTATATCGTACTCACCTGATTTCTTAATTAATTAAATGAGTTACAAAAAGGTGTTTGTCTCTTCATCTGTTTCTCTTCTCCTTCTCCTCTCCTCATCTCCTTTTCTCCTCGACTCCTCTTCTCCTTTTCTCTTCCTCCTCTTCCTTCATCCCCGTTATCTTAGTCCATAATGTTTTCTATCCTTCTTGCTTTCTTTTCTTTCTCTCCCTCATGTTCCTTCTATTCCTTATTCGTCTCTTCCTTAGCGCGTTTCGTCCCTTCATTCTTTTTCCTCTTTTCATTATTCCCTTTCTTATTATGTATTTTATCTCTCTACTTCATATTTCCCATCCATTTTTTTCCCTCTCCTTCTCCCATTCTTTTTTTTTTTACCTCTGTCCTGTTTCTCATACTATTAACTTTTCTTCCTTTTCTTCTATTCTCTCTTTCTTGCATTTCCTGCTTTTACGCTTTCTCTTTCCCCCCGTTTCCTCCTATTCCTCCTATTCCTCCTTCGCTCCTCTCCTCTGTACTCTCTCATTATTTCCATCTCTCTCTCTCTCTTCTCTCTCCCCTTTCCTCCGACCTTCATGATTTCCTTCCTCATGCTTTTTTCCTGCTCCCTGCTCCTCGTCTCTCCTTTTCTCCCTCTCTCCCTGCCTCCCTGCGTCCCTGTGTCCCCATCTCTCCTCCCCGGGGTGTCAGTGGCTGGCGTGGCGGGCTGGTGTCGCCTGTAACAATGAAACTTATTTGGTGAAGTGCCTCTCCTGCAGGTGACAAGGAAATGCACCACTCCTACCTCCTCTCCTTTGTTCTTGTTCTTGTTCTTGTTCTTGTTCTCTCGATCTCGTTCTCTCGTTCTCTCTCGCTTGTTCTCTCTCTCTCGCTCGTTCTCTCTCTCTCGCTCGTTCTTTCTCTCTCTCGCTCGTTCTTTCTCTCTCGCTCGTTCTCTCTCTCCCTCGCTCGTTCTCTCTCTCTCTCTCTCTCTCTCTCTCTCTCTCTCTCTCTCTCTCTCTCTCTCTCTCTCTCTCTCTCTCTCTCTCTCTCTCTCTCTCTCTCTCTCTCTCTCTCTCTCTCTCTCTCTCTCTCTCTCTCTCTCTCTCTCTCTCTCTCTCTCTCTCTCTCTCTCTCTCTCTCTACTCTACTACTACTGCTTTTCGTTGCTATTATATGTGCAGTTATTTTCTACGTGAACTGTTGTTACTGTGAGATGAAATGTATTCCTTCATCTTCATCTCATTAACATTCAGTGTAGGAGATCGTTTGTGTAAATGTATATACGTATGCTGATTTTTTTTTTCTTTTTTAATAACTTGTCTTTATACAATGCAGGTATATTATGACACTATGTATTGCACCACCACCACCACCACCACCACCACCACCACCACCACCACCACCACCACCACCACCACCACCACCACCACCACCAATGCAATACAGCAGACCAGGACACACAACACTGTACATTATTAACTAACACATCACACACCACCACTACAGAGTTACACTGCACACCATTCAATATACTGATGGCCGTTTAGAAATACTTTATTCTATGCTGTAATGTTATTCTGATGCAATACTTCTTTATACAGCTCCGACTAAAAACAATGCCAATGAATGATGATGATGATGATGATGATGATAATTTTGATCTGACGTAAAAATAAGAGAGCATGAAAAAACTACTACTACTACTACTACTACTACTACTACTACTACTACTACTACTACTACTACTACTACTACTACTACTACTACTACAAATAATAGTGATAAACAACAACAATAAAACACACCATCAATAAGTCTTAACACACACACACACACACACACACACACACACACACACACACACACACACACACACACACACACACACACACACTATAATACAATACATTAACCAGAACAATACAATCACAATACATGTTTCGGAGGTGACTTCTCTTTGTGTGTGTCCAGAATACTCGTTTGGTACAAGTTATTTTTTACTCTCTTGTAAATGGTAAAGAAATTTGACTTTTTATTATTATTATTTTTCATTAATGCTGTTAATTAATTTACCTGTGTGTGTTGACCTTGAATCGTGCGCCAGGTGAGAAGGGAGGGAGTCGGGGGTGGGGAGTGAGAGGTGGTGTTGGGGGGTGGGGGGAGTCTTCTCGTTATATTGCTTTGCTTTCCTATGTATATTTATTCATTTACTCATTCACTCAGTCATTCCGTTTGTCATTTAATTTTTCACTCGTTTCCTCTCTGTACTAATTCATCTTTATTTGCTAGATATGTTTGTGTTTGCTTTTCATATTTGTGTATCTTATCAGTCATGTTCATTGATAGGTGTGTGTGTGTGTGTGTGTGTGTGTGTGTGTGTGTGTGTGTGTGTGTGTGTGTGTGTGTGTGTGTGTGTTTATTTGATTTGTCTCCTGTATTTACTTTCTGTTAGGTGAAAAGGGAGCATTTAACCTTCGTATGTGTGTGTGTGTGTGTGTGTGTGTGTGTGTGTGTGTGTGTGTGTGTGTGTGTGTGTGTGTGTGTATCGTGAAAGCTGCATTACATCACATACATTTCATATCATTTATCTATTGTTTCTATTTTCCCATCACTATGTCACGTACTGTCACGAACTTTACCCACGATGAGCAAGTGAGCCTGAGATAAAAGACAAGAATTTCTCACCTCACCAACCACTCCCTAAACACCCAAAAGAATAAGAAAAGAGAACGGAAACACCAGAATCACTTACATCACCATGTATATTAAAAAAGACCTTGATAAATAAACAACACCACACATAATAACCACCAAAACACCCCCAAGGTTAAAATTCCCAGCAAATCACTCACACTACTGCAATAAACCACGAATTCCTATAAATTTAATCTCATTTTACCTGCTGTGGGGAGGAAGCTGAAGAGGAATGATGAGAGAGAGAAAGAAAGAGAGAGAGAGAGAGAGAGGTGTGGAAGAGTCACGAGATGAAAGAAGGAAAAAGGTAATGGAAGCAGTTAAGATAAGGGGATGTGGGAAGTAAAGGTAATGGGGCTGATAGAGATAAGTGTGAGGGGAGGTGAGAAATTAAGGAGGGTGAAAAGGTATGGGGGAT
>NC_059277.1:7852269-7859769 GCF_017591435.1 Portunus trituberculatus
TCATGAACAGATGGACATTCAATTGTTACAAAGGATTATGAAGACTTAAAAATCGCAACAAATTTATAAGGTTCATGTAGGCCGCAGAAATTAAGGAAATGAGGCAAAGTAATAGTAGTAGTAGTAGTAGTAGTAATAGTAGTAGTAGCAGTAGTGGTAGTGGTGGTGGTGGTGGTGATGGTGTATTAGTAGTAGTAGTAGTAGTAGTAGTAATAGTAGTAGTAGTAGTAGCAGCAGCAGCAGTAGTAGTAAGGTTATGGCATTGGGAGTCGGTGAGGGATGCAGCCAGCGGGTCGGGTCGCCTTGCTGATGAGCCTCCACATCACAACTTCTCGAGCTGTTTCCCGGCTGCCGCGCACACGAAGCGACCACCACAGGCCATCCCCAACTTGCAAGGAGGAGGAGGAGGAAGAGGAGGTGGAGGTGGAAGAGGAGGAAGTGGTTGTGGATTTGAAGGTGGAGGTGGAGATGAAGATGGAGGAGGAGGATGAGTAGGAAGAAGAGGAGGAGGATGAGGAGTAGGAGGAAGAGGAGGAGGAGGCGAAAGAAGAAATAGTGATTATGTATCGGGAGAACAGCAGGAAAAAGGAGTTAGCCAACTTAGCAGTAATGGTGGTAGTAGTAGTAGTAGTAGTAGTAGTAGTAGTGTGGTGGTGGTAGCAGTAGGAAGAGGAGTGTTATGAAGATTAATACGTATGAGGAAGAAGAGAACACGGAGAAATGAAGGAAGGAAAGAGAAATAGGATCTGGCCAAGTAATAGCAGGAGAGGGAGAGAAGAAGACTAGGAGGAGATAGAGGCGGTGGCGCAGGAGGAGGAGGAGGAGGAGGAAGAAGAGGAGGAGGTCGCTGGCCCGTCCAATAACCGCGCAGCTTAACTTCAGTGATTTCCCCCCAAAGTGATGGTGGGAATGTCCGTGTCCTTTCTGAGGGGACACCGCCACTTCCCCTCCATGTCCCCTCACTTCACTTCCCCTCGCCTCCCCAAGAGCATTGACCATCACCCTTGCCTTCCTCACCCTTCCATCACCCTTACTCTGCCACTGTCTCCCTTCCTTCCCTTTACCATCTATTCTCTTCCATTTTACTCCATCCTTCTTCTCTGTCTCTTCTCTCGCTTTTATTCCCTTATCTCCTTCCACTTTCCTCATTCCTTATTCTTTCCGTGTCTTTCTCTCATTTATCCTTCATCTTCTTCTTTCTCTCCTATTGTTTTCTTCATTCCCATCTTTTTCTTCCATTTTTCCTCTCTGCCCCTTCTCTCGCTTTTATCTTCTTATCTTCTTCCATATTCCTCCATCTTTGCTCTCTCCGTGCCTCTTCTCTTTTATCCTCCTGTTCTCTTCCATTTTCTTCCATCCTTATTCCCTGTCCCTTCTCTCCCTTCTATCGTCCATCTCCTTCTTTCTCTCCTACTGTCACTTCCATTCCCTTCCATCTCTTTCTTTTCCTTTCCCTCTCTTGCTCTTATCCCTCTTTCCCTTTCCATCTTCCATCCTTCCTCCAGGTCCCTTCTCCCTTCTATCCCTATTTACCGCCATCTCCCTCCATCTCCTTCCTTCTCTCCTCTTTCCATCGTCTATTCTATTCTTTTACTTCTCTTGATCTTATATTTTTCCCTTCCATCTTCCATCCTTCTTCCCTGTCCCTTCTCCCTTCTATCCCTATTTCCTTCCATCTCCCTCCATCTCCTTCCTTCTCTCCTTACCCTCCCCATCCCAACCATTTCATCTCGCGTACCACCTTTAAATCCTCCGATCTCTTCCCAAAGGCCTGATTGCTTCCGTTACTCTTCCCATTCCTTCTTCTATTCCTTTTTATTGCCCTCTTGTTACCCTTTATCTATTCATTGTCCTCACACACACACACACACACACACACACACACACACACACACACACACACACACACACACACACACGCACACGTACAGATACATATATGCAGGTCAAATATTTCCAAGAGCTCACACAAGAGGTACGATTAAAAAGGAGATGAAAAGGTAGAATGATTTGTGGACATAGAATAACAGAAGTGAGAGAGAGAGAGAGAGAGTGAGAGTGAGAGTGAGAGTGAATAACATCGATAGAATCTTTACCTCCCTTCTTTTGCCTCTTCTTTCCTCCCTCCTTCCTCCCCCCCTTCTCCACTTCACCCTCCTCCTTTTTTCTGTCGTATCAGCAAAACTAGCAAAAAAGAAAATGTGCCGGAATGAAAGAAAACGGGAAATGAATACACCAGGTTATAAAGAAAACGTAACAAACAAATTCAGAGAGAGAGAGAGAGAGAGAGAGAGAGAGTAATATAAGAAGAGAGATATGGAGGAATGGAATGGGAGAGATGGAGAGATAGGAGATGAAAAGGATATTTGCACCGCGTGGAGATAAAAAAGAAGATAGGAGAAAGAAGAAGAATAAAACAAAAAATAGATCCATGAACGAAATGTAAAGAGAAGAAGGAGAAGGATGAAAATGAGAACGAAAGGAGGAGAAAAAGGGAAAGACAAGTGCTAAAGAGACGAGAATAAGGAGAAGTAAATAGAAAGGGAAGAGAGGAAGTAAAACGAGAGAAAGGAGGAAAGGATAGAGGAGAAAAAGGAAATAAGAGTGACGAAGTGAGAAGGAGAAGAGGCGGGAGAGAGGAAAACAAGAGGAAGAAGAGGAGAAAGAGAAGGAGGAAGAGGAGGAGGAGTGACAAGTGTAGACAGAAGGAGAAGTAGTGAGAAAGGGAGAGGTGAAGAGTGAGGAAAGATGATGGAGGAGTAAGAGAAGGAGGAGGGAGATAAGGAAGAGGTGGAGGACTGACGCAAATAACACAGAGACAGAGAGAAGGGAAGGAACACCAAAAACAGCCAGAAACAGACTGAGAACCCTGCCAGCTGCTGTTCTCTCCTCATCTGGTTAACACAAACGGGATATTTCAAGTTCCTCCTTATCTCAGCTCCTCCAAGGTAGTTTTTTTTATAGAGTTATTATTATTACTACTATTAATATTGTTACTACTATTATTGTTATCATTATTATTAACCTGCTTATCATAAACGAGATATTTGAAGCTCTATCTCTACCAAGCATACCTACATAAGCACTAACTTCTTCCCTTTTCTACCCTCGTGATGTTGACATGTCTGGACTTGTTTTGTTTTTAGCTCCTCAGAAAATAGACAAACACGTGCTTAATGGCAAAGAAAACACACCTTGGGATTCGGAAGGGAGGGAGAGAGAGAGAGAGAGGGGGAAGGCTAGTCACAATTTAAGGTAAAGTGAAATTTAATGGCAAGGAAAAGGGAAAGGAAGGCCAAAGTGGAGACAGAAAGGTTAAAGAAAGGATGCAGTTTTGTCATCGGCGAGTTGCTCAGTGTTCATTTTTTTCATTGTAGTTACCTCGTGTTGGGTTGGCAGGCGTGGAGGTGCTGGGCAGATACAGCTGTTGGCACTGTCGGCTCTGTTGGCACCGCTGCGAGACACTGAGGGGTGACAAAAGGTGCCACGGGGGACTGATAAGGGATGGCACACTGGGCAAGTCTGTTTGGATTGACTGCTGGGGTGAGAGAGACAGACAGAGAGAGAGAGAGAGAGAGAGAGAGAGAGAGAGAGAGAGAGAGAGAGAGAGAGAATCAATAATACCGTAAAAAAATATCGATTCAAAATGGAAGAAAATAATGTGCTTGTGATTCCAGGAGAGAGAGAGAGAGAGAGAGAGAGAGAGAGAGAGAGAGAGATCAGCATTAAGAATGAACCCCAAGAAGTCCTCAGGTAAAAAGGTCAGTGAAAGGCCTTCATTAGGTCTTAAACCCGCACTCTGAATACTACCAGCACCAGGCCACACTGTTTACCGAGGATCATCTCTCTCTCTCTCTCTCTCTCTCTCTCTCTCTCTCTCTCTCTGGAATCACATGCACATATTTTCTTTCATTTTGCATCGATATTTTTTACGGTATTATTGATTCTCTCTCTCTCTCTCTCTCTCTCTCTCTCTCTCTGGAAACACAGGCACATCAATTGATTCTATTACCTAACCTAACCTAACCTTACCTTACCTTACCTTAACATACCTTACCTAACCTTACCTAACCTTACCTTACCTTGCCTTTCCTTACCTTACCTTACCTTTCCTTACTTAGCTTTACCTTATTTAGCCTTACCTTACTTTAATTAACCTTACCTAACCTTACCTTACCTTACCTTACCTTAACCTACATCACCTTACCTTACCTTACCTAACACAACCTTCGCACACAACCAAGAGAGAGAGAGAGAGAGAGAAGAGGGCGTGCAAGTACCTCAGTGGTGTAGTTTATGGCGGTGCACGGCTGGGCTGGCAGGCAGGGATCAGCAGGGAACAGATGGGTGCTCACCTCGCCTCCTGTGCTGTTTATATACGGGACTGCTGTGTGTGTGTGTGTGTGTGTGTGAGAGAGAGAGAGAGAGAGAGAGAGAGAGAGAGAGAGAGAGAGAGAGAGAGAGAGAGAGAGAGAATGTTTTTAGTCTGACATGGTGATGAGTGATGGTATTAAGAGAGGAGATAGGAGACGACGAGGAAGAGGAGGAGGAGAAGGAGGAGGAGGAGGAGACGACGAGGAGGAGGAGGAGGAGGAGGAGGAGGAGGAGGAGGAGGAGGAGGAGGAGGAGGAGGAGGAGGAGGAGGAGGAGGAGGAGGAGATTGCCGTTTGTAGAATGTTCACTAAATAGCTGAAGGATAAGTCTCTCTCTCTCTCTCTCTCTCTCTCTCTCTCTCTCTCTCTCTCTCTCTCTCTCTCTCTCTCTCTCTCTCTCTCTCTCTCTCTCTCTCTCTCTAAGTATCAGAATGAGTGGAATTTTGACTTGAGAGAGAGAGAGAGAGAGAGAGAGAGAGAGAGAGAGAGAGAGAGAGAGAGAGAGATGGGGGGGGGAGACCTGACTTCCATTCTTACTTGTATTAATTTATCGTGAAACTTTGAACCTTAACCACAAACTTCACACCTTGAGGAGGAGGAGGAGGAGGAGGAGGAGGAGGAGGAGGAAGAAGAAGAAGAAATGACCCCCCGCTCTACATAACCTCCCCCCCTCCAACCCCCCAACCCCCCAACGCCCCCTTCATGGCCGGTGACTTGACAGATCTTCTCATTTTGTTCCTCTATTTTATTATTGGCGCCATTTCACAAAGCAGATTAGGCCATGTTGTGTAGAAACGGGGGGTGGGGTGTTGGCATTTCTCTCTCTCTCTCTCTCTCTCTCTCTCTCTCTCTCTCTCTCTCTCTCTCTCTCTCTCTCTCTCTCTCTCTCTCTCTCTCTCTCTCTCTCTCTCTCTTTTGCTCTCTTTCTCTCTCTCTCTCTCTCTCTCAATTCTTCTTGTTAATCTTTTGCTCTTCTTTTTTTTTTTTTTTCTTTCTTATATGCTTTTTTTTTTTTTTTCGTTACCTCTTTCCTTTTTCCCTCCTTCATTTCCTCCTGTCTCCTCCTTTATCCCTCAACTTTCCCTCCTCATCATTTCCTCCTATCTTTTTCCCTTCCTTGTCATGTCTCCTTTTCCTTTTTTCTTCCTCTTCCTGCTGCCTCTCCCATATTTTCCTCTTTTCCCTTTCTTCCACCTCTTCCCTTTTTTTCGTCCCTTTCCTCCTCTTTCTTCACTCCTCGTACCTTATCTCTGTCTTTCCTCACCTCCCTACTCTCTCCTCCTCCTCCTCCTCCTCCTCCTCCTCCTCCTCCTCCTCCTCCTCCTCCTCCTCCTCCTCCTCCTCCTCCTCCTCCTCCGTCAGGTAACACGTGCTCTACCTTCAGGAAAATACCCAGACACTCTCGTCATAGTACAAATTCAACACATCTGCCGGTCCTTCCTCCGTCTGCTTCTCCTTCAGTCTTATTCTCTCTCTCTCTCTCTCTCTCTCTCTCTCTCTCTCTCTCTCTCTCTCTCTCTCTCTCTCTCTCTCTCTCTCTCTCTCTCTCTCTCTCTCTCTCTCTCTCTCTCTCTCTCTCTCTCTCTCTCTCTTTTCTACCGTCTCATGCTACTCACAGTCTCCTGCATGGCTGTCATTCTACACTGCCCCCTCAAGAATGTTCACGCCTTGCACCAGGGAATGTAATGTCTTGTTTAGCTGCTGTTGATGGGGGTGTGATGTGTTTTTAGCCCTTCAGTACTGGGACGCATTTTTACCATGTGTTTTTGGTATTTGATGATTTTATTTAGGAAGGGTCTATGTTGGCCAGAAAATTAATGGCTACAGTCTTCACTATTTTAATCCCTTAAGTACTGGGATGCATTTTTACCATGAGTTCTGGGTATGATTCGATGGTCTTATTGACATTGGGAAGTGTCTATGGAGGTCAGAAGATTAATGTCCACACTCTTCACTATTTTAATCCCTCACATAAGTTTCTGAAGCTGTACAAAACCACCAGATAGTAAGCAGAAGGAATATGGAGACTTGTCATGGCACTGTATAAGTTAAGCTGCTGACGTGAATATAATGTCCAGGTTTCTGGTAAAAATGGCGGTAAAAGGGCTGTGAGGGGAAGAAAGAACTAGGAAAAGATTGTGAGGAAGAAAAAGGAACTTGAAAAAAAAGGTTATGAAAGGAAGGAAGGATTTGAAAAGTATCGAAGGTAAAAGAAGGTCTGGGAAAAGATTGTGAGGGGAATGATGGGCTGAAAAAGGATTATGAGGGGAAAGAAGGACTGGAAAAATGATAGTAAGGGAAAAAAGGAACTGAAAAAAAAATGGTGAGGGAAAGGAAAGACTGATAAAGGGTTGCAAAAGGATTAGGAGGAAAAGGGTTTGAAAAATGGTAGTGAGGGGAAGGAGGGTCTGGAAAGAAGATAGTGAGGGGAAGGAGAGACTGAAGGAGGATTGGAAGGACTGACAGATGATTATAAGGGGAAAGAAGAGACTGGAAAAATGAAAGTGAAGGGAAAGTGACTAGAAAATTGATAGTGAGGGGAAAGAGGGACTGGAAAAATGATAGTAAGGGGAAGGAGAGACTGAAGGAGGATTGGAAGGACTGACATGATTATGAGGGGAAGGATGGGACTGGAAAAATTATAGTGAGGGGAAAGATACACTGAAAAAAAAATGGTGAGGAGAAGGAGGGACTGAAGGAGGACTGCAAAGGATTATGAGGAAAAAGGGGAAGGAGGGAATAGAAAAATAGTGATGGGTGTGGCAGTGGCTGGAGGGGGGGGGTTGGATGAGACGGAGGCTAGGAGGGGGTGAGGGGGTGAGGGGAAGGAGTGGCGTGTTGTTTTGCCTGGTGATTAGTGTTGTGACGCAAGGCAAGGCTCTGTCACCATTATTTTTTCGATTTATTCCCCTCATCGACTGCCGCGTGTTTTGACCAGAGAGAGAGAGAGAGAGAGAGAGAGAGAGAGAGAGAGAGAGAGAGAGAGAGAGAGAGAGAGAGAGAGAGAGAATTACAAGCAAGAAAATAAAACAAGAAAAACAAAACTTGGGAAAAATAAGTAGAAAAGAAGTAGGAAATGAGGGAAACAACAGAGAGAGAGAGAGAGAGAGAGAGAGAGAGAGAGAGA
>NC_059277.1:7864769-7874769 GCF_017591435.1 Portunus trituberculatus
CATGAATATGGGGAAAAGGCTCAGGCTCTCTCTGTCTCTCTCTCTCTCTCTCTCTCTCTCTCTCTCTCTCTCTCTCTCTCTCTCTCTCTCTCTCTCTCTCTCTCTCTCTCTCTCTCTCTCTCTCTCTCTCTCTCTCTCTCTCGTCGCCTCTGTGTCGCTCTCCGTGTCGCCTCCTTGTCTCGCATTCTGTTGTCGTTCCTCTCTCTGGTTCCTTGCGGTATTTTGACCCATAAACGAAAGAGTCTGACGAGCCGCGAATGTCCTGACTGTAGAGGCCTCGGCGTGTCCTGCGCGACTCATTGTGACTGCTGAACGACGCCAAGGAATGAAAAGTAGAAGAGAGAAGGGCTTGGCATGGTATGTGGTGGTGGTAGTGGTGGTGGTGAGTGGTTTGGATCAGCATTTTTTTTTTCTCTTTGTTTTTGTCTTTTTATTTTTTTTTTTTTGTGGTTTTGGTTTTTCTTGAGCTTTTTTTTTTTTATTCTTTTTGTCATTGCATATAGTATGAGTCTCGAAAGCAGGAGGAGGAGGAGGAGGAGGAGGAGGAGGAGGAGGAGAAGGAGAAGGAGAAGAAGAAGAAGAAGTATGAGAAATGAAAAGAAGATGAAGAAGAAGAAAAGGAGGAGGAGGAGGAGAAGAAATAGTATGAGAAATGAAAAGAAGAAGAAAAAGAAGATGAAGAAGAAAAGGAGGAGGAGGAGGAGGAGGAGGAGGAGGAGGAGGAGGAGGAGGAGGAGGAGGAGGAGGAGGAGGAGGAGGAGGAGGAGGAGGAGGAGGAGGAGGAGGAGGAGGAGGAGGAGGAGGAGGAGGAGGAGGAGGAGGAGGAGGAGGAGGAGGAGGAGAAGAAGAACAACAACAACAACAACAACAATACAGCAAAAGCTCCCCAAGATAATTAACATACCTATCACCACGAAGCTTTTCCTTATAGATCAACCCTCTTATAATCTGGGCATTGTTTACGGCACGAATGACCTAGCTGGCAGCCCACTCAGAGGAGGAGAAGGCTATTTTAATATAATCAATCACATCACTTCAAAGGGGAGCGCGTGTACAGCCCCTGGAAGACAGCTGGGCGGCGGGGCTGGCATAGTGAAACGCGGGTGTCCAGATCCGTAGAGTTATACACCGCGCCAGCACACACCACATCGCGTTAGGAGTGCCTGGCGAGTGTCTGGTTTATTTAATTCTCTCTCTCTCTCTCTCTCTCTCTCTCTCTCTCTCTCTCTCTCTCTCTCTCTCTCTCTCTCTCTCTCTCTCTCTCTCTCTCTCTCTCTCTCTCTCTCTCTCTCTCTCTCTCTCTCTCTCTTCACAGACACAATAATAATAATAATGAATGTAGTTAGTATATTTCCCTGCAGCATTCAGAGCAGGAACAATGATTTCGTCCTCGTCCGGTTGCCTTAGTTTTTATTCGTAACGCTGTGAATTAGCATATATATCGTGTAATGTTGGAGGCGTGCAGGCGTAGCAGAGAGAGAGAGAGAGAGAGAGAGAGAGAGAGAGAGAGAGAGTGGTGGGGGGGTGTTGAAGTATTATATATCAGGGTGTGGCAAGATGTACCAGCGTTGTAGAGTGAAATAGAGAGACATATAGTGAAGTTCGTGGTAAGACAGGGTGTGTTAAGATGCGATAGGGTGAGACAAGGTGTGGCAAGGTGAATTAAGGTCCGAAGGCAAGGTATATTGAAGTGTGTTAGGGTGAACTAGGGTGTGACAAGGGTGAGGCAGTGATGTAGAGATGCTGTTTCTCATCCCAATTAGTGAAACAGGTGGAGAGAGTTATAATGAATGGGAAACTCATGAATTAACACAAAGAACATATGCAAAAAAAAAAAAAAATACTAGGAAACAAAAATGAAGCTCTATACTTTGTGTGTGTGTGTGTGTGTGTGTGTGTGTGTGTGTGTGTGTGTGTGTGTGTGTGTGTAGTGCAGGTCAGAAGCAGATGTACATATGTTGAGGAAGGGTCAAATTAGGGCAAGGGGTGATGTGATGGAAGCGACGAGGCATAATGGAGATACAGAGAAGGGGCGTGGTTTCAAGTCAGGTTGTTGTGTGTGAGCGTGAGAGGCTGTCAGGGTGCAGGGAGGGTGACGCGAGGGTATGGTGTGGGCGTGAGGAAGCAGGCGAGGGTGTGCAAGGTCAGTGTAGGGTGTAGGTGGCTCATGGGATAGAGATGAGGGCAAGGTAGGTCGTGTTGCCGTGGGTGGGCGTGGGAAAGGCGTGGATGCGAGTGGAAGGTGAGGTTAGGTGTAGAGAAGGTGGTTATTAGGAATTTACCTTTAGTGTTTTTTTTAATTCTAGATAGACAATAATTGTAAATGCATTAATAGATAAAGAAATACACGATAACCTTCCGGAAATTATAAAAAACAATTATCGTTGATTTTTTCTCCGTTTTTTTAACCCCTTCAGTATTGGGACACATTTTTACCTTGTGTACGATTAGATGATTTTATTGACATTAGGAAGGGTCTGTAGATAGACAGTAATTGTAAATGCATGAATAAATAAATAAATACACGATAACCTTCCGGAAAAGATAAAAAAAAGAAAATTATCGTTGAATTTATCTCCGTTTTTTAACCCCTTCAGTATTGGGACACATTTTTACCTTGTGTACGATTAGATAATTTTATTGACATTAGGAAGGGTCTGTAGAGGTTAGAATATTAATGGCCGGAGTCTTCGCTATTTTAATCCAGTACACAAGTTTCTGAAGCTGTATAAAATCACCAAATAGCAAGCAAAATGAATACTTAAACACGTCACGGTACTGAAGGGGTTAAGTATTCATATATTTCTCTCTTTACAACTGGTTTCCCTCATAGACAGAGATAAATACAAAAGCAGAGGAACAGTTCAGTGGTTTTTCTATTAAAGGGGACGAAAAAAAAAAATAAATACTGTATAATTCTTGCATTTTAAACATCTTTAATACAGGGACACACTTTTATTTTGAAATTTGTATGCTATCAGATAACTTTATTGACATTAGGAAGGGTCTATGGAGGACGGACGATTAATGGCAACAGTCTTCACTATTTAAAACCCCACATGAGTTTCTAAAGCTGTATAAGATCACTAATTAGTAAGCAGAATGAATATGAAAACGCGTCTTGGTACTGAAGGGGTTAATATAGACAAAATTGAGGGTAGGAAGGTGAGAGTGAATGAATAGGGTGAACAGGAGGGTGAGTGTGAGTGGGTGATGGGAAGGGAAGGGGATGGGTGAGGTCAGACTGAGACACCAACCACTGATCTATGTTGTCGATCCATCTTATTCCTGTCAAGATGTTGGTACATTGGCCACCTCAACATTACACCTCTACCTCGCCTCCTTCCCTCCTTCTCTCCCTCCTTCCTTTTCTACTTAAATATCTTCCTTTTTTTTTTCCTCTTCTGCTTTTTTTCATTTTGCTTTTCCTCCTTTCTGTCTTGTTTGCTTCCTTCCTTTCTTTGCTCTTCTCTCACCCTACCTTTATGTGTTCTTCCTTTCCTCCTTTATCTTGTTTGCTTCCTTCCTTTCTTTCCTCTTCTCCTTCCCTTCTTTTATCCTTCTTCCTTCCCTCCTTTCTGTCTTGTTTGCTTCCTTCCTTTCTTTCCTCTTTTCCCTATCTTCCTTTATCCATTCTTTCTTTCCTCCTCTGTCTTGTTTGCTTCCTTCCTTTCTTCCAATACTGCTACACTTCTTTCATTTACATTTCGTTTCCAATCTTCATGTTTTATCTTTCTTGTTTACTTGTAAATGTCTTTTCTCTTCCACAGTCAATTACGTCATTTTTTTTTATCTTTTTCGTTTTGCATATTCACTTTTATCCATTCCTTTCTTCTCATTTCCATTTTTATCATGTTTTTTTTATTATCATCCTCTTCGTTCCCTGTTGCCTCATCTCCTCCCTCCCTTTCCTCTTCCTTCATAACTTGTTACTGCAATATCATTTTCTCCCACTTCGTAATAACACTGAAGTTAACTCCTCTTTCTCTCTCTCTCTTCCTCTTCTCCTTTGCCACTATTCTCCCTAACTCCTTTTCAGTCATTCCCTCTTGCACTCCCTCTCTCCCTCCCTCCGTTCCTTCCCACCCTTCCTGTGTCCTTCCTTCCTCATCACCTGTCACTAACACACATTCTCCCCCCCATCCTTCTCCTCCTCCTCCTCCTCCTCCTCCTCCTCCTCCTCCTCCTCCTCCTCCTCCTCCTCCTCCTCCTCCTCCTCCTGATATTTTCATTGATTTCTTGGCGTCGTTCATTTACTATTGGCTGACAGACTTAAGAGACTTTGGTTGTACATTAGCCCGATAGAATTATTAGCTCCTGATTTCTGTAGAAGAGTTGTCTTGATTTCTGATGATTTATTGAGCTTCACTCCTGTAGATTGATTTGTGGCTAATTGTGGATTTATTCCCTCTGATTTCTGTTGATATTTTATGCTCAGTTTTCTTTGGAGTAGCTTAGAGTGTGGGGTGAGAGAGAAAGGGGGAGTTACTAATATTTATGTACCTTATTGTTATTCTGATTATATTCTGATTTTTCTTGTCGTGTTTGTCAGTGTACATTTATTGGTATACGATGAAGCTTTAACAAAATTAACGGGGCTTCATATGAGCTTCGTTATTTATAAAGCGTATCTTACATGTGTTTTGTTTTGTCTTTACAGGTACGGTTGGTGAGGGACGGTACAGGTGCAGCGAGGTACAGTGCCTGCCTGCTTGTGGTTCATTAGCTGTGTATCATGGTAAGGGGTGTGAGGAAGGCGGTGAGAGCGGTGAGGGTGGCGAGGGTTGTTGTGCATGACGGTCGAGCTGCTCCGGAAAAGTTGATAGACGGGGAGACTATTATGTATTGTGGGACGCTACCTTCTTGAGTGTGGGGATGCAGTATTGGTGTGGAGGAGCTGTGTGTGTGTGTGTGTGTGTGTGTGTGTGTGTGTGTGTGTGTGTGTGTGTGTGTGTGTGTGTGTGTGTGTGCGCGCGTGTGTGCGTGTGTGCGTGTGAGTGTGTGCGTGTGTGCGTGCGTGTGTGCTCCGTACAGGGGTGAGTGCACATGCTCGCCGGGAGAACGGGGCATGCGGGCTGCGAGGCGGAGTATTGATCGGCCCAGGTTTTCTCTATTGATCGATGGAGGCGGGTTGCAGACACCTCTGTCTCTCCTGACCCGCCGGTCCAGACTTACCGACCTGCCACCCCACACCGCTCGCGCTGCTCTCTCTCTGTGTGACCTGTGTGACCTGTGACCCCCTGTTGACCTGTGTGGAGTGTGGCCCGCCTCGATCCCGTGCTGGGCCAAGCTGGTCCCACACGCGCCCTGTCACTGGGAGTTGCCCGGCGAGGGTCGTGGCTGCGGAGTGATGGCCGCGCCTCAGTGTCCTCACCCGCACCCTCCCGCCCCTTTTTCTGTGTAGTGAGTGTGTCTCGTGTGGTGCGGATCTGGCCCCCACACGCCCGCCGCCCCCTCCCCCACGCCCCCACGCCCACGCCGCCGCCCGCACTGCCGCCACCTGGTTCTCCTCGTCAGGCCAGGCACGCCCGTCCTCCACCTGGTAAATAAATCCTTCTGTTGTAATCATTCTGTACCAGAGGCGCTCGCTGTCCCATGCATTATTACTGTCATCATCATCATCGCTGTTATCACTGGCATCGTTATCAGCCTCATCACCATCATCATTATCAGTGGTATCGCAAGGCGGCGCTATCTCCACTATCATTACCGGCACCGCCATCGGGTCCTCGTGATTGTAGAGAGTGTCACCCTCGGCAGGATTTAGTTCAGCTCCTCGGCCGCCGCTGTGAGCCTCGTGGGGCTGACGGAAGGGGGCGCCCGTGGGGGACAAGACAGAAGGGCCTTTTTCGGTCCTTCAACCCTCCTCCCTCCCGCCCCCCGCAGCCAGCACCCCGATACTCGTGACCCACTTTTCACCACCGTATGGAACTGGATTCTACTCTCGCCTCCCTCCTTTCCTCCCCGCCTTTCTCCCTTCATCCTTTAGTGGACGATCTGGCGATAATTAAAGAGTCATCCACGCGCTGACGTCACCAGTGGCAGGTGTAAGTCGCCGGCAGGGGTGTGTAGTCAGGAGCATAGTGGTGTGGGTGTCGGCTGTGAGTGTAGCAGCCAGAGAGTCGATCGTGAGGTAAAAGTGAGAGGTAAAGGTGAATACCCACATTAGAGTACCCACATCCACACCCCGGCAGGTCCTCAGCGTGTGGGTGAAGGTGGATGCCGCTTTAACTTTGCTTGAGCCAGAATCGCGTTTCGTGTTGTCCCCCTGGGATGACCTTGAGCCTTATTGATCCTCCGCGGGGTCCCTGCCTTCCCCCCGGGGTGTTCCGCCCTCATGGCCGCCCCCTGTGTTAGTCACCACCACCAGCCGGTCCCAGCTTGGCTCTGAACGGGGTATCATTTAACTTTTCCCCGCGTTGATCGTGAGCTGTGGTGTGTGGTGGTGGTGGTGGTGGTGGTGTGTGTGTGGCGGGACTCAGGGTGTCAGGCTCACCTTGCCTTACCTGTGGTGCAGGATGTTGTCTTCCTGATGGCCAGTGTCCCCTAAATCGCCCGTGAGTCCTCTTGTTATCCGTGAGTGTCTCTTTCTATAGGTTGCCCACGTGTGTGTTTGTGTGTGTGAATCTGTGCCCGGCATCAGGTGTGTCCCAACAATCTCATCAGTTTTGTTCTCTTCTCAGAAAATCTTGAAAAATAAAACATCTCATCAGCCTAACCTCACCTCACCTCACCTCACCTCACCTCACCTCACCTGACCCCTGCCTCACGAAGTGGTGCCCTTCTAACCCCATTCCGGAAAATCTCACCGACTCAGAATCCATGAGAGTGAATCTTAAGGCCACAGTGACAGAAACAGAACCACAGAAACTCAAGTGTTGAATCCCAGAGGCTGCCTTTTTCACACATTCCGGCGTCTTATCTTGTATACTTTTAACAGACTCTCGTGGAAGTACTTGCGGTATTTGTAGGATATTTTCGTGACTAGTGATGCTTTGATTTAGGTTCTGTTTTACCTATGAGATAAAAATATAGGTGAAAAATAGACGAGAAACAGTTGAGTTGGAAAGTGGAAGGGGAAGTTTGGAGGAGGTTAAAAGTGTAGGTGAAAATTAGACTTCCTTACGAGAAACAGTTGGGTTAGAAAGTCCAAGGGGAAGTTTGGAGAAGGTAACAGATAGGTGACAGGTGAACACTGCACCCGTGACTTCCTTGAAATGTTACGATCTGGAAGTGAATGCCATACAGTATACAACCTTTCACTCTTAAGCGTTTCCCCTGACGCTTAAATACACTAATTTGCTGACAGTCTCCTTTCGAACCTTGGCAATTGATGGAGTGATGGATTTTCAAGTAGATCAGAGGATTTCATATCTAGAGAAGGCAATCATGGAAGTAAGAAAGAAAGACATACTAACATACTGACTGGGAAGTTAGAGGGTATAGGGGATGCTTAGCTGGTTAGAGACAAAAACAAACACGCTATCTAGTATGAGTGGCTGTATAGGACATGGGTAAGATTGAAGGAATCCCGTCACCCGTCTCTGGCATGCCCACTCTTCAGATAACGTGTTAGTTCCTGCCTCTCACCCACTAGGCATCCGCTCTGCTCTCTAAGGGAACAGCTTGCAGTGTGTTTGTACTCTTAAGTGTGGCTGGAAGCTCGACGTGTGCCCCTTGCTTTCCTTCACTCTCCCTGATACACTAAGCAGACGACCAGCTAGGGCCCGAATTAAAGTACCCATTTCCTGAAGTCTTAAAAAATGCAAACAAACTTAAACTATTCAGGTGATAGGTTGATTATGAATAGAAGAGAGAAAAAAGTCACTAATAGTCTGGCCTTAAAAATATATAATTCATCTTAAAAGTGTATAAAATATGAGGTTTTTTTTTCCCCTTCATCATTTAAATCAGTTCATTGGTTTCATTGCTCCCCTGTCTGTTTTATGAAGGGACGGGAGGGAGGGGAACCCGTGATATGTACCTAATCAATTCTGGAAACATAATCTTTTAGTAAACTTGTTAATTTATTTCCACATTTGGGTCCAGTTCTTTATTGCCATCGCTTAGCTCTCCGTTCCTTTCCTTCCCTCTCTGTGGAATTTACTTAATCGTACAATGTTTTTTTTTATCTTAATTTTTTCATCATAATCTTTAAATGACTTTTTTCCACTTTTTTCATTACTTTTCCTCCTTTCTTTTCTTCTATTTTCTTCCGTTTCATTGCCTTCTTTTACTTTTCACCTTTCTTTTCATTTCCCCTCCTCTAATTTACTTTTCTTTTCCTTCCCTTCTCTTACCTACCTTTCCCTTCTCTTCCCATCTCCTTCCTTCCCATCTCTTACCTTCCCTTCCCTTCCCATTCCTTTCCTATCCTTTCCTTTCCTTCCCTTCCCTTCCCTTCCCTTCCCTTTCCTTCCCTATCAAGTTAACCATAACATTTCCAACACAATGAAACTAAACATCCTCATTTTCTCTCACGACATATAAAACGAATTCCTCGCTTCTTTCCTTCGCGTAACACCCCTTTTCCCTTCCCCTACCGCGATGGGGCGGCGGTGAAGGAAAACCCGTGATATCTACTTAGTCGTTTCTTCTGGATCATTAGTCCCTTTCCTCGCATCGCCGCTGAGCCAAAGAAAGACGTGTTAGTTCGAGAAAACCCTGCTGAGTCTTCCGTGGCTGCCGCTCAAATGGAAGGAGATGGTATTTCGGGCTCAACGGAAGGAATTTTAAGGGGAGGTGGTAATGGGCTGGATGATAGGGATGTGGGTGGCTAAGGGGTAGTGGTGGGTGGCTATGGGTTTTTAAAGGGAGGTGTTAATGGGCTGGATGATAGGGATGTGGGTAGCTAAGAGCAGTGGTGGGTGGTTTGGTGGTGTGGGTGAGTGTGGGGAATGTGATGGTGTGTGTTTGTGTTGGTTAGTGTTGATGTGTTTGTGTATGTGTGTTTTTTTTTTACGCGTGTTTATTTATACATACACACGCACAGATATACTCAGACACAGAGCTATATATTGAGCTTCATAATCATTAAATTCAGTGATTTTTGCAGAAACTTAGTCAATTTAACCTAACCCAACCCAACCTAACCTAAACCAAATCAAACCAAACTAAACATAACCCAACCCAACCAAACCAAACCAAACATAACCTAACCCAACCCGACCCAACCTAACCCAACCCAACCCAAACCAACCAAACCAAACCAAACCAAACCTAATCTAACTCAACCTAACTCAACCCAACCCAACCCAACCCAAACCAAACCAAAACAAACCAAAGTAAACCAAACCTAACCTAACTCAACCCATCCTAACCCAACCCAACCCAACCCAAAGCAAACCAAAACAAGCCAAGCCATCTATACCTAACCTAACGAATTACCTAACGCAATCTAACCTTCACATGCCACTTTGCTGTGTCTTTTCCCTCTATTGCACTTCTTTGCCTTCCTTCAAGTGTCTGGTGTGTATTGCAAGCCAGGGAGACAGCAAGACACGGGGCGGTAGTCACTGTCACCCTCCTGTCACTTAGAAACACTCCTTGCTACTCAGTGTTGGGCCGACTGTCACAGGGGAAGGATATACTCTCTCTCTCTCTCTCTCTCTCTCTCTCTCTCTCTCTCTCTCTCTCTCTCTCTCTCTCTCTCTCTCTCTCTCTCTCTCTCTCTCTCTCTCTCTCTCTCTCTCATATGTTCTAGTGTTTTATTTTTCGTTTTTATTAGTCGTTCTTCTTGTCATTAACCTCCTCCTCCTCCTCCTCCTCCTCCTCCTCCTCCTCCTCCTCCTCCTCCTCCTCCTCCTCCTCCTCCTCCTCCTCCTCCATGCCTATCTTACTTTCACTCATACACGGTCGCATTTCTCTATTCCAGATCTTATTCCACTGTTTCTTAAAGGTCTCCCTTCTCATTTGTTTTTGAGAATCACAGCCCTCGTCTCTGTCTCTGTCTCTCTGTGTCTCTCTGTCTGTCTCTGTGTCTCTGTTTCTGTGTCTCTGT
>NC_059277.1:7879769-7882269 GCF_017591435.1 Portunus trituberculatus
GAGAGAGAGAGAGAGAGAGAACGAACCTAGACAGATTGATTATCAAGAGAAAAAAGAAAACCCGGGCAGACAAACAGATAGACAGACAGACAGACATACAGACACACCTGGTAATTCAAATTGATTCAGAGAAAATCCCATCATATCACAGTAGTAAGTAGAAAATAGTAACCAAAATTTAGCACACACACACACACACACACACACACACACACACACACACACACACACACACACACACACACACACACACACACACACTTACCTGTTCGATGTAATGCGGGTGTCTGACTTAAATTTTCAACATGTAACCTTGACCTTTTGATAGGCTTCCCCCCCTCTCTCTCTCCTCCCTCACCCCTCACCCCTCACCCCTCACTCCTCCCTCCTTCCTCACTTCACTCCTTGTACTCCACCTCCCAACCCCTCCCTCTCTCTCTCTCTCTCTCTCTCTCTCTCTCTCTCTCTCTCTCTCTCTCTCTCTCTCTCTCTCTCTCTCTCTCTCTCTCTCTCTCTCTCTCTCTCTCTCTCTCTCTCTCTCTCTCTCTCTCTCTCTCTCTCTCTCTCCCGGTCCGACTAGTTTTCTCTCCTCCTCCCCTCCTCCTCCTCCTCTCTACTTCTCTCATAACTCTCAACCTGCAAGCCTCCCCATCTCCAATCCTCCTCCCTCACTTCCCCTCTCTTCATTCTCGTTCTCTCCCTTTCCTCTCTGTTTCTCCCTTTCTCCCTCTCGCCCACATTTACCTCTCTATTTTTACTCCTCTCTTCTCTTCACCAATATTCCTCATTCACCTTATTCTCCTTTCCTCCAAATTATTGTCCTCTTTACTATCTCCTTTCCTTCTCTCTTTTCATTTCTCTCTCCCCTACCATCTTCTCTTCACCGCCCACACTTCTTACGTCTCTCTCTCTCTCTCTCTCTCTCTCTCTCTCTCTCTCTCTCTCTCTCTCTCTCTCTCTCTCTCTCTCTCTCTCTCTCTCTCTCTCTCTCTCTCTCTCTCTCTCTCTCTCTCTCTCTCTCTCTCTCTCTCTCTCTCTCTCTCTCTCTCTCCTCCCCCATTATTCTCCTCCACTCTCATGCCGTCTCTGTCTCCGTCCCTCCGCCTCGTCGCGCCTGATATGATGAAGGACAGTCGCTACCTGCAAGTCTCTCCCTTCGTCGTATTCAGAGTTAAAAGAGGAAAATGCACGTGTCTATCTCTCAAACTTCATTGCGATAGTTTATTTTAGTTTTTTTTTAAGTAAATATATACTCGTTTAAATTTTTTTTTTAATTCAAGATACGAGTTTTCTTTTTTCTTGATTTCTCGTTTTTTTTTTTTCAATTTTTTTTTTTTCGTGTTTGTTTTTAGTTTTCATTAAAATACACTCTTCTTCAATCACTCTTTCATTGAACATTGTCAAGTTTTCCTAGATACGTAAACATGATGCCACCGGAAGCAACAACTGTGATTATGTGTGTGTGTGTGTGTGTGTGTGTGTGTGTGTGTGTGTGTGTGTGTGTGTGTGTGTGTGTGTCCGGATGTGACGCTGGTGTGTGAATCAGAGTGAGTCATCAGTGAGTGACACCAGCGTGAGAGAGCAGCAGAGTGAAGCAGGAGGATTAAGAGGAACAGAAGAATGAAGCAATGGATGGCAGTACATGGGAAGAGCAGATGGCTTGGTGTGTTCACTCTGCCTGGAGCTTAAGATGGTTTTGTAAGGTCATGTCTGACTGACCACATCTCCAGGTAGTGTCTCCCGCTGGCCCAGACCCACCACCACCACCACCACCACCACCACCACCACCACCACCACCACCACCACCACCACCACCACCACCTGTATTTTGAAACGCTTTGCTCTCTCACCATCACTGCTTTCCAAAGACTCCACTTGAAGATGCTCGTGTTTTTAAGAGTATTTTTGTGGTTCTGGTGATAGATTGGCAAGATTTCTCGTTTATTAAAAGATGAAACTGTCTTGAAAACCTGACTAGTTGTTTCTGTCGCCTTGGGAAATTGTATTGAGAGGGGAAGGCGTTTTACGGGCTCACCTACTACCACTTCCATCCTCTGCTAGTCATCAAGTACTTGTTCCCATTTCTCGACACTAGAATGTTGATTTACGACTGTAGAAGGAATTAAAGATCAATTTAACCCATTGAGTACCATGACGCGTTTCCATATTCGTTCTGCTTACTATTTGGTGATTTTACACACCTTCTGAAACTGCGGGGATTACTAGAATAAGAACTGTGGCCGTTAATCCTCTGACCTCTATACATCCTTCCTAACGTCAGTAAAACGGTCTAGTCGGACACAAATCTTAAGGTGAAAATGTGTCACAGTACTGAAATGGTGAATAGAAGTACGTGAGTTGTGGTTCAAATAAGCAGTTATAGATTGTTCGTGTTCAGTACCGATTTATTATTTTTTCTTCGTACAATTGACAGTGTAAATAGTAAAGAAATTCTGACGGGGAGCCGAATAATTTGTGTGGGAGAGAGAGAGAGAGAGAG
>NC_059277.1:7887269-7889769 GCF_017591435.1 Portunus trituberculatus
GAAAATATAACTGGAGGAGGTCGAGAGAGAGAGAGAGAGAGAGAGAGAGAGAGAGAGAGAGAGAGAGAGAGAGAGAGAGAGAGAAAAGAACAAGATGAGAAACAGGGAGAAGAGAACAACGAGAAGAAAAGAACAGAGAGAACAAGAGACTGGAAAAAGGTGAGAGAGAGAGAGAGAGAGAGAGAGAGAGAGAGAGAGAGAGAGAGAGAGAGAGAGAGAGAGAGAGAGAGAGAGAGAGGCTAACGAACGAACACCACACCGAGAAAGACCCAAGAGAGAGAGAGAGAGAGAGAGAGAGAGAGAGAGAGAGAGAGAGAGAGAGAGAGAGAGCTGATCAATATAGTCTCTCTTCGCCTCACAACACTCAAAGAATACAAGGAGGGCTCCAGCCACCATCGCGGGCTTGAGGTCTTGCTGGTCGCCCGTCTTACCCTTCTTGCTGCTGGAGGGAGAGAAACTGCTTACAACCTTCTCTTTCTAACGGGGTAATGAAAAAATTGATGTGGGAATTTTTATCTTAATCTTGGTGTTAGAGAAGAAGCCTAAAACTTTCCCTCCGTTTTTTATTTTACAGAAGGAAAAGTACCCTGAAGAAAATCGTAAATCTTTTCCTCTTATTTTTTCTAACGGAGTAACTGAAAGATTGTTGTGAAAATGTTTACTTTAATGTTGATTTTATTGAAGGAAAAGAATTATCAAATATCTTAATTTTGATGTTATTGAAGGAAAAGAAACGAAATATTTTAATGTTGATTTTATTGAAGGAAAAAAACTCAAGTATCTTAATGTTGATTTTAATGAAGGAAAAGAACTAAAATTTTCCTTCCTTATCTTTTTCTAACTGAGTAACGAAAAGATTGTTGTGAAAATTGTTACTTTAATGATGTTACTGAAGGAAAAGAACAAAAATTTTCCTTCCTTATCTTATCTTTTTTCTAACGGAGTAATGAAGAAATTGATGTGAAAATCCTTACGTTAATTTTGCTGTTATAGAAGGAAAAGTATACCAAAAATTTCCTTCCCTTTTGCTGTAGTTTTCTTCCTTCTTGATGTTACTGAAGGAAAAGAACTCAAACTTTCCTGCCCTTTCCTTATCATTTTCTAACGGAGTAACTAAAGGGTTGTAAAAAATTGTTACCTTAATCTTGATGTTATAGAAGGAAAAGAGCTCTTAAAACTTCCCTTCCCTTTTCTTATCTTTTTCTAAAGGACAAATGAAAAGATTGACGTGAATATTGTTACATCTATCTTAATGTTATAGAAGAAAAGTAACCCTAAAATTTTCCTTCCCTTTTCTTATATTTTTCTTGATGTTACTGAAGGAAAAGGACTCCAGACCTTTCTTTTTTTTTTCCTTATCTTTTACTGACAGGGTGACGAAAAGATTGACGTGAAAATTGCTACCTTTATCTTAATGTTATAGAAAAAAAAAATAATCCTGAAATTTTCCTTCCCTTTTTGCTATATTTATCTTCTTTCTTGATGTTACTGAATCCAAACCTTCCTTTTTCTTCATCTTTTTCTAACTGGGTGACGAAAAGATTGGTGTGAAAATTGTTACGTTAATCTGATGTTATAGAAAGAAAGGAATCCTACAACTTGTCTTCTTTTTATCTTCTTTCTCTAATTAAGTAACTAAAGAATTGAAGTAAAAGACTGTTTTTTTTTTTATTATTATTTATACCATGTGGGCTTTTCACGGGAATGTATGGGCTAAAGGGGATATTTTATAGGGTTACTTCTATCTCAAAGCCCACCCGCTAGGAAATTGTTGCCCCGAGTGAGGAAGCCCAACCTACACTCGGACCGTGGACAGGATTCGAACCCGTTAGTTTAATATTGATATTATAGAAGGAAAAACAACCTTAAAATTACCTTCCTCTTTCTTAGCTTTTTCTAAGAGTAACTAAAAAGACTCACGTAAGAATTGTCAGCTTGATTCTCATTTTATAGAAGAAAAAAAAAACTAAATATTTCCTTCTTTTTCCGATCTTTTTCTAACGGAGTAATGAAAGGATTGACGTAAAAAGATATTAGTTTAATGTTATAGAATGAAAAGATCTTCAGTAAACTTCCATTCCTTCAGTTATTTATTTATTTATTTTTTTATTTATACAGTTTACAACATATTTACAGAGTATGTCACCACTACCTTACATGGCTTATAGTGACAACTTGAAGACTAAAGGTTACATAGTTATTGTTGCCTATCTTAGAGCCTCACTGTATACATCACTGGTGTCTGTAGTGTATCAGCCACTCGTTGAACTTTTGTATTGTCAATCTCTCAAAATGTTCTTTCTTTATAACAGTTCGAAGACAGAGTAACGAAAGAAATGGCTTAGGAATTGTTAGATAGCTTGATTTTTACGTTATGGAATGAAAAAGACCTTCGATAAACTCTCCTTCCGTTTAGTTATGTCTTTCTCAGTGTAGTGTGAAGAGGGAGAACTGAAAGAATCGCCTCAAAATTGCTTTATTAACCTGATTTCGGCGTAGA
>NC_059277.1:7897269-7899769 GCF_017591435.1 Portunus trituberculatus
TTTAATTAATACTAAATCACAACACAAAAAATATATGGGCATGCATTGATCCATTATTCAACATAACCCTTATTTATGTTGTTTCTCTTACTGTTCATGCAATTAACCTCATTTTCCTTTCTCTTCCACAGGTGAGTCAAAGTTAGGAACCATGAGACTGCCTAAGGTTTTGGTGAGTAAGATACACGAGTAAACTTCCTCTTCCTCTTCCTTCCCCTCGTGTCCTGATGGTGGTGGTGATGGTGGTGGTGGTTGTTGCTAGGTTATGCAGTTGCTAGGCAGTACGTGGAGAGAGAGAGAGAGAGAGAGAGAGAGAGAGAGAGAGAGAGAGAGAGAGAGAGATGTTTACCATTATCACTTTCATGTGCATTATCTTCACCGTCATTATCGAGAGAGAGAGAGAGAGAGAGAGAGAGAGAGAGAGAGAGAGAGAGAGAGAGAGAGAGGGCTGCTAGGATACAAGAGCAAAATGAGGAAGAGAGAAGAGGAGGAAATAGAGGTAGAAAAGGAAGAGGGAGGAATGAGAATGGAGAGACAGGAAGTAAGATGGAGGAGGGAGAAAGCAGGAAAGTTAAGGAAACTACTATGATTTTTAACTGAAGGAAGGAAGGAAGGACAGAAGGAAGACAGTAGTGGTGGTGGTGGTGGTGGCGGCGGCTTGGGAAGTTATTGAATGAGACGAGACGGAGGGAGGGAGGGAATGGAGGGAGGGAGAGAGAAGAGTATTGAATGACGTGAAAGAGAGTGAGAGAGAGAGAGAGAGAGAGAGAATGAAAAGGAACAAGGAAGTTAGAGAAGGAAGAGAGTGAAGCTATTCGAGGATGGAAGATGAGGAGGAGGAGGAGGAGGAGGAGGAGGAGGAATTGTATTATGAAAAGTAATTTGTCACTGGAAGGTTTACGTTCAATATTTCTTTCCTTCCTTCCTTCCTTCCTTCCTTCCTTCCTTCCTTCCTTCCTTCCTTCCTCCCTCCCTCCTCCTCCTCCTTCCCTCCCTCCTTCCCTCCCTCCCTTCCTTCCCTTCCCTTCCCTTCCCTTCCCTTCCCTTCCCATCCCATCCCATCCCATCCCATCCCATCCCTTCCCTTCCTCCCGCCAACAGAGCACACCAGGCAGGGCAGGTCAGTACGGCCGTAACGTGCAGGTCGGCCTTAATTTGTGGTGACCTTCTTCATTAATTACAGCCTGACCTTCTCTCTTCTCCTCGCCTCACCTCGCCTCGCCTCTCCTCGCTTCTCTCCTCCGTTTTCTTCCCGCCTTCTTTATTCCTTCATTCTCCGCTGGACGATCTCCTCTCAGGATCTCTTCTCTCTCTCTCTCTCTCTCTCTCTCTCTCTCTCTCTCTCTCTCTCTCTCTCTCTCTCTCTCTCTCTCTCTCTCTCTCTCTCTCTCTCTCTCTCTCTCTCTCTCTCTCTCTCTCTCTCTCTCTCTCTCTCTCTCTCTCTCTCTCTCTCTCTCTCAGTCGTTATCTGGTGTGGGTGGTGATAGTGAAAGCGTTAAGTGGGTTACATGAACACATCTTCCTGACACACACAGACGCCACGTGAAGGAGGTTAAGGCGACATGGGGTTGAACACCGTATTCTGAAACACTCCTGCGTCACATCTCCATTACATTCAAAGCCTCTAGTTCACGTGATGCGGGTTTCTTAGTGTGTTTTCATGTTTCAAGTGAAAAATTAACTCCTTCAGTTCAGGAAAGTGAGGTTAATTGCATGAACAGTAAGAGAAACAACATAGATAAGAGTAATGTTGAATAATGGATCAATGCATGCCCATATATTTTTTCAATGTTGTGATTTAGTATTGGTGATTGAAAATGCTGATAGTGCTAAATAAAGACCACATTGACTCCTTCAGTACTGGGACGCTTTTTTTTTTTTTATACCATGAGTTTTGGGTGTAATTCTATTATTTTATTTACATTAGGAAGGGTGTATGGAGGTCAGAAGATTAATGACTAGAGTCTTCACTGTTTTAATCACCCACCTAAGTTTCTAAAGCTGTTTAAAATCAAATAATAAGCGGAATGAATATGAAAACACGTCCTGGTACTGAAGGAGCTAACAAGATTTCAACATTAGTAAAAGGAGAAACGCTCATGAGAACCCGGCGCATCATCTCTGTGGTCTCTGAAAACAGTCGTGGTGAGAGGGCAAAGCTTTTCTGATTACGAGGATGCGATTTTCCTGACATCAGCAGTTTATCAGATGGAAAGGAGCCCCGTGCTGTCTACTATTTCTTGAAGTTTCATAGACAGTTTGATTAGCGAAAGGCAAATGACGCAAGTAAATAGAGAGACCTACAGACAGGGAAGTAGGTAAATGACAGGCAGAAAGTAGGCAGGTTAAAGACAGAAATAAAAGGACAGATATTTACTGAAACTTTTAAAAATGAAGATACATACACAGATAGACAGACGAGGAAACTGACTCATAGACGGGGAACGGACAAGTAAATACAAACAAACAAAAAAAAAAAAAATAAATAAAATAAATAGAT
>NC_059277.1:7907269-7912269 GCF_017591435.1 Portunus trituberculatus
GAGAGAGAGAGAGAGAGAGAGGGGGGAGGAGGGCATGCTTGGTTCTCGTTTTTCTCACCTTCATTACACCTAGACCGCAATCACGCCAGGTGGGCCTTGCTACTTTTTGAGAGGAGGAGGAGGAGGAGGAGGAGGAGGAGGAGGAGGAGGAGGAGGAGGAGGAGGAGGAGGAGTAGTAGGAGTAGGAGTAGGAGGAGGAGGGTGGAAGATGAGAAAGAGTAGGATGGTAGTGTATTTTTGGGCTTATTAGAAACTCTCTCTCTCTCTCTCTCTCTCTCTCTCTCTCTCTCTCTCTCTCTCTCTCTCTCTCTCTCTCTCTCTCTCTCTCTCGTACCCTAAAAACAAGAAGTACCTCACTGACCTTTTCATCTCTCCTCCAGACACTCTCTCTCTCTCTCTCTCTCTCCTTCCCTCCCTCTCTCCCTCTCTCCCTCTCTCCCTCTCTTTATTAAATCATCACATATTGAACTGAGTATGTATTTTTAGCCTAACGTCTCACCACACAACGATTCAGTTAGTGGTGAAGGACGATTGGAACTCTCTCTCTCTCTCTCTCTCTCTCTCTCTCTCTCTCTCTCTCTCTCTCTCTCTCTCTCTCTCTCTCTCTCTCTCTCTCTTAGGACTTGAAACTTTTATTAGCCTCCAGACGAGATTTTTTATTTTTGTTGTTGATACTCGTATTTAAAATTTACATAATTGACTCCAACTTGTCCCCCATTAACCGGTGTTATTAATGGAAAGGTGTTGATGCGTGCCTGATATACTGACGTTGCTCTGCTGACGAAGGAAGGCTGTGGAAAAGGTTATTTGATCTGAAGACGTCGCTTTTCTGTGGTTTTGTAAGGTGAAGAGAGAGAGAGAGAGAGACAAAAAGAGTAAGATCGCCCGTCTCACTCCTCTTTTCCACCTCCTTACTCATAACCTTCCACCACCACCACCACCACTACGGTGGGGGTGGTGGTTGTGTGGTGGAAGGTTATGAGAAAGGAAGGAGGTGGAAAAGAAGAGTGAGACGGGCGATCTTACTCTTTGTCTCTCTCTCTCTCTCTCTCTCTCTCTCTCTCTCTCTCTCTCTCTCTCTCTCTCTCTCTCTCTCTCTCTCTCTCTCTCAGAATACGAGAAAAAAAATAAAAGACAGTGTAATCCCTCTTTACTTCACTCTCTCACCTCTTACCTCTCCCCTCTCTCCTCTCCCTTCTACCACCTACACGCAGGAAGGAGAGGAAGGAGAAGGGTGAGAAGCAAGGGTTAGTAGTAATGAGAGCCCGGGACAGATGCCACCCACTCGCACTGTTGACATATTATTAAGACGGGACGTGGTGTTGGTGCCGCCTTGTTGACACCCCGTTGTTAGACAGGCTCGCCTCCCTCAACCCTTGTCCGTGGGAGGCTCAGGCGCTGGGAGATGAAAGATGCGGTGTTTGTCTGCCCGGTTTTCTGTGTCTGTGTGTGTGTGTGTGTGTGTGTGTGTGTGTGTGTGTGTGTGTGTGTGTGTGTTTGTGTGTTTGTGTTTCGTTTTCTTTGTTTACTTCTTTGTCGAATACTCTCTGTCTCTCTTTGTCGATTTTTTTTCCCTCTTGTCGATTTCTCTCTCTCTCTCTCTCTCTCTCTCTCTCTCTCTCTCTCTCTCTCTCTCTCTCTCTCTCTCTCTCTCTCTCTCTCTCTCTCTCTTGATGGTGTTTGTTGAAGCTGTGTGTGTGTGTGTGTGTGTGTGTGTGTGTGTGTGTGTGTGTGTGCAAGAGAATCACCATTTAATTAACTTTTGATAGGTTTATTTTGGGCATGCATCTTGAAAAAAATTAATAAATAAATAAAATGCATCACATCCATTTTTTTTATTTTTTTATTTATATAACTGTGGTGTAATTTTGCAGTGGTGAGGCAAATTAAGGTGTGGAAATCAAGATAGGTGACTAATACCTTTGAGATGAGCCGGGTGATATTTAACTTAGACAGGTCACAGGTGGGCCATGTACCTGTAGAAGGTGGAGGAGGAGGAGGAGGATGAGGAGGAGGAGGAAAAAGAAGAAGATTAGGAGGAGCAGCAACAGCAGCAGCAGCAGCAGCAGGAGGAGATGGTGGTGGTGGTGGTGGTTGTGGTGGTAGAGGTGGTTGTGGAAGAGAAATGGAACAATGATTTAATGTAGTTATTCGAGAGAGAGAGAGAGAGAGAGAGAGAGAGAGAGAGAGAGAGAGAGAGAGAGGACGTGGTGATGGTGGCGGAGGTGGTTGCGATAGTGGCGAGAGACGAGGACGACGAAAATAGCAAGTAGAAGGAAGGTTTGGAGGAGGAGGGAAGGCGGAGATAAGTGTTGAGGTGGAGGAGGAGGTGGTGGAGGTGGTGGAGGAGGAGGAGGTGGTGGTGGAGGGTGACACGGTAAAGAGGCTTGGCCGGTGGAGAATACAAGTAGCAGGAGAGAGACAGGCCGGGGCGAGAGTCTGTATTGATTTACTACTGCGCCCCTTCCTCGCCGCCTCGACCCCCCTTCCACCCGTGCTCCACCTCCCTCCTCTCTCTCCTCCACTCTCCACTCTCCTCCACCGCCTCACAGTGCCCTCCGCCGCCTCACAGCCCTCACATCGCCTTCCTTATTTTGCCTCACTTTTTTTTTAGTCTCGCCTCACTCAACAACTCTGCCCTTTACTCCTTCCCTTACCCTTTGTTATTCACTCTTACCCTTTGTATCTCTCTCTCTCTCTCTCTCTCTCTCTCTCTCTCTCTCTCTCTCTCTCTCTCTCTCTCTCTCTCTCTCTCTCTCTCTCTCTCTCTCTTTTTTTCATAATCTTGCTTCCTTTCACAATTTATCTCGATTCTTCTTATTCTTCACATCTTCCCTGCAGGTCTTCACATTTTCTCTCTCTCCCTCTTCTTATTCTTCACATCTCTTCTCTTCCTGTTTATAATCTAGCGTCTTTTTTTTACAATTTCTTTCTTTTCCTCTTCTTATTCTTTACATCTCTCCTCTTCCCTTCATTATCTTTCATCTCTCCTCAATTCTTCTTTTTCCCTCTTTTTATCCTTCCTTTTGTCCTAACACTCGACTTTCCTTGTCTATTTCACCGATACCCTTTATAAATTGATCCTTGTACAATCCTGCCTTTATCTTCTTCTTTTTTCATATATCGATGCTTCACTGCTATCTCTCCATCTGTCCCTTTGTAGATTATGTAACGGCTTCCCTTTATCTTTTTATTCTGCTTCCCTGTATTTCCTGTCATTCTGTTTCTATTCCCTGTCCTTTTCACCCTTTGTCGCTGTGTGCTGTATTCTTTCGTATTGTCTTTACTGTGTTTCTCTCTTTCTCTTTCTTTTCTTTCGTGTGTATAAAGGTGTACAGTATAAGGCTTTTAATTTTCCTCAGTGAAATGTTTTTCTACTATTAATACCACTGCTACTACTACTACTACTACTTTAATTGCCACCAATGGTACGACTATATTCACTGCTTGTATTTTCATTATAACTACCACCATTATTATTGTTACTACTATTGTCATCACCTGTACTACTATTTACTATTAATTGCATCTTTATCACTACTACTACTACTACTACTACTACTACTACTACTACTACTACTACTACTACTACTACTACTACTACTACTACTACTACTACTACTCATCACAAAACACTAAACTATCATTCTTTTTCCAGACTGGGGGAGATTTGGATGTGCGGAAGCTGAAGGTACGTTACTATTTACTATTTACTATAACTATAACTATCAATCAACTGTCCTATTTATTTTGACATTTTTTATTACATTTCGTCCGTGCATGATTGAGGAGGAAGTCAGAAAAGAGAGAGGGGGGGGGAAGAGTGAGGGGAAAGGGTGAGTAACTAAGGGTAAGGGAGAGGAAATTAAAGGGGAGAGAATTGTAAGGGGAGATGTGGCCAGTGGTAATGGGGAGAATAGGAAGGAAATTTGTTGAAAGGAGGGGAGAGGAGAGAGGAAGGGAGAAAGTAGACATGGAGAGAGAGAGAGAGGAAACATGCATGAGGGAACAGTAAGGGAAAGTGGAAAGGAGATAGGGAAAAAAAGAGAGAGGAAGGGAGAGGGAGGGAGAGGAAAGGGAGGAAGAAACAGGGAAAAGAGAGAGAGGGAGGGAGGGGAAAGGAAAGAAGAAATAGGAAAAAAAAGGAGAGAGGGAGGGAGGGGAAAGGGAGGAAGAAACTGGGAAAAAGGAGAGGAAGGGAGAGAGGGAGGGAAATAGGCACAAGGGAGAGGGGAGAGGAAATGTGCCTCAGAGAACGTGATTTTTTTAGACCTAGAGACGCGTAGAGGTTCCCTGGGCTAATTTTCCTTCTTTCCTTCCTCCTTCTCTCCTTTCCTCTCCTTTCCTTTCCTTTCCTTTCCTTTCCTTCCCTTCCTAATTTCGTCCTGATTATTTGCTTTTCCGTTTTCCTTCTTTCTATACTATTTCTCTCTCTCTCTCTCTCTCTCTCTCTCTCTCTCTCTCTCTCTCTCTCTCTCTCTCTCTCTCTCTCTCTCTCTCTCTCTCTCTCTCGTATGCATTGCGTTTGTATTTGGTATTTGCGTATTTTTCCCCCTCGGCACATTGTCTGACCTTGCCCTTGCTATTGTGAAGGGTGACCTTGGCAGTGGTGCTGTGCTGCTCACACACACACACACACACACACACACACACACACACACACACACACACACACACACACACACACACACACACACACACACACACACACACACACACACACACACACACAGAGAGAGAGATGGATAGATAGATAGATATTTATTAACCACAACCAAATATTACAGTTACAGGAGGACTTGGAAGGTATGGTCCATCAAAATGTTTTATATGAGGCTTAAAACTGAATAAAACTTGGAACACATAAAACGTCCATTTATACAAACAAACGTATGAAACGCCTAAAGTAAATCAAGATAACACACACACACACACACACACACACACACACACACACACACACACACACACACACACACACACACACACACACACACACA
>NC_059277.1:7922269-7932269 GCF_017591435.1 Portunus trituberculatus
TCTTTTCCTCAATACTGTTTTTCCTACTCTCTTCGCTCCCTGGCCACGAACTTATGCATATAAATTGAGAAAATATAAATAGATGAATAGATATTAGTGTGTGTGTGTGTGTGTGTGTGTGTGTGTGTGTGTGTGGGCGTGTTGGAAGAAGGGTGATAAAGGGTTGGGTAGGAAGGAGAAAGGTTCGGGAGGAGATGTAGTGTGGGCCAAAAGTCTTAGGTGTATTTGGTGAATGAGGAGGAGGAGGAGGAGGAGGAGGAGAAAAAACTGTTTAGTGGTCATGTGGGAAATATCAGTAACTTTGTGGAGGTTACGGTGATAGTGGTGATGGTGGTAGTGGCTAGGTATGCATTGAGAGAGAGAGAGAGAGAGAGAGAGAGAGAGAGAGAGAGAGAGAGAGAGAGAGAGATTAGACTTAACACGCTTTCATTAACTTTCCATTCTTCGTTGTTTTCCTCCTCCTCCTCCTCTTCCTGCATTTGATAACCTTTTTGGGCAAAATTCGTTAAAAAAACAAGTGAACTGTTTTTTTTTTATGTTATTCCACAAACAATGCTTTGGAGAGAGAGAGGAGAGGAGAGGAGAGGAGGGTGAGGAGAGGAGAGGAGGGTGAGGAGAGGAGAGGAGAGGAGAGGGGAGTGGAGGGAAGCAGGGGGAGGAGTGGGTAGGAGTGGTGTAGCATTTGTTTTTCTCTTTTCCCAATGTTTCCTAGTCAGACACGATCGTTGTCATTATTTACCTCATCACTACAGGCCCACCACCACCACCACCAGGTGAAGGGAGGGTGGGAGGGAGGAGGGGTGAAGGGAAGAGTTGGGAGAAAAGTACCTCCACCCTTCTCTCCTCTCTCCGTCCCTGAGAATATATAGAAAATAATTGAATGGTCCATTCCCCCCGTCTCTCTCTCTCTCTCTCTCTCTCTCTCTCTCTCTCTCTCTCTCTCTCTCTCTCTCTCTCTCTCTCTCTCTCTCTCTCTCTCTCTCTCTCTCTCTCTCTCTCTCTCTCTCTCTCTCTCTCTCTCTCTCTCTCTCTGTTTCTCTGTTTTGTGTGCCATCATGTTGTGTGCGTCCGTCTGTTTGTGAAACTGGAAACTGGAAAACGACGTTATTTTTTGTTTATTTATTTTATTTAGTTTTTTTTTTCTTTTTTTTTTCTTTTTAATGTATGGGAAAGGACTAAAGATATAGTGTGGGTGCTTCCTTGTTGCCCCTCCCTCCCGTGGCCGTGTAGGGTGTACCGTGGGGCGTGGGGGCGCCGCGGGGTGTGCTCAGGTGTGATGGGAAGGAGGTGCAAATTCTGAGTGCGCTTATTGCCACCCAGGAGCTCACGTTTCCCCGCCCCTCCACACACACACCTGGAGGGGCTGACACTCCATTACTCTTGGCTTTATGGCGCTCATAATGGTGGTGGCGGTGGTGTTAAGCCGCCGCTGTGTTGCTTGGAGGCTTCCGCCATCACCACCACCACCACCACCACCACCACCACTAACACTCCAGGGCTGCGGTGGCCGCGGCCACGGAATGAAATGGAAATGTGTGTATCGCCTGGTGCCACCGAGGGGTCGCGTGCAGGGTGGTGGGCGCCGTGGGACGGCGGCGGCGGTGGCGGTGGCGGCGACGGTGTTGTCGGTGTGATGGTGGTGGCGGTGGCGGAGGTGGTGGAGAGGTGCAGGGCGTGGCGTGGCATGGCCTGGCGTGGCGTGCACTGGCCACTCACAGTTTGCAGTGCTCGCTGAACCTGTTGTGCACGAGTGTTGTGCACGAGAACCTGTTGTGCACGGCGGAGGGCGCGGACTGGACATTCCTGAGGTGGTTGCCATGGTGACGGTCATTGATTGGCGGCGGGGCTCCGAGTCGGCTCCTCCGCCGCCGCCTCAGCCGGAGTCAGTGCCGGGCTCGGCCTCACCCAGGAGGCACCCCCGCCCGCCCTCACCGGAAGCCGTCATGGCCCTTGGTGCCCCCTGCCCCTCCTGCACCTTCCTCACGCCCTCAGGTAAGTCACCATCCCTGGACCAGCGTCGTGGTTGGCCATCACCGTTGCAAGTGTTGCCGCCTGGGTGACATGGCGCTGTCTGCACTTCACCGCACGTCATCCTCGCGCCGCCCCGCGCCGGCTCGGACCGCCACCGGCAGGAGTGGCTCGCTTCTTTGGCTTAGTGGAGGAGTGGAGCAGTGGAGGGGGTGAGGGAGCCTTGAAGGAGTGGTGGAGGAGGGAGGGATGTGACCCTGTGCCCGATTGACCCGCGTCAGCTCGGAACCCTCGGCGCCCCTCCCCTCAACACCTGCTGCTGCTGCTGCTGACGCACCGCCGCTACCTGCCGCCAGATGGTGGGTCACCCCGCCGCCGCTGCCGCCTTGTTAGAGACACAGTGGAGTGAAGCTAAAGTGATGTGCTTTCGCAGCGGCAGCAGGAATGGCCGACGCCCACGCCAGTGTGTGTAGTGGTAGCGAAGGTTCCTTCCCGGTCAAGAACGCTGGAGGAGGCAAGGCAGAGGCACAGTGACCGGCGGTGACCTCTTGCGCCGTCGTTACCACCACCGCCGCCGCCGCCGCCTCCCCTGGGGCCGCTTATTGAGTTCCGTGGAGTGGCGTCGCTGGCAGCGCCTCCACAATGCTTCATTACTGGCCAGGAAGACTCGTTCCCCGCGTCATGAGGCCCAGAATGAGGCTCGTGTGGGTGGCAGCCTCGACCGCTCCTTGCCTCCCTCGTCCCACACACACACACACACACACACACACACACACACACACACACACACACACACACACACACACACACACACACACACACACACATCCTGAACAAACCACTTGCTCATTTTTAGCCATTTTTTTGCTCTGCAGCTTTCCCCCTGTCCCTCACCATTGTCTTGTGTTTGCTGTCTTTCTCGTCATTTTTTCAGCAGCAGTTGTCTGTGATATTTGTGTGTATTGCTGTAATGCTGTGCTCTCCTCGCCTTTTTTCACCAATGTTCTTTTGTATGTTTTCTGCTTTTTTGCGTCTTTTTAACCTCTCTGTTTCCTTAGTTGTGATTTTATCGTCATTCTCTCTCTCTCTCTCTCTCTCTCTCTCTCTCTCTCTCTCTCTCTCTCTCTCTCTCTCTCTCTCTCTCTCTCTCTCTCTCTCTCTCTCTCTAATACATATATCTTTAATGCCACTTTTCATTCAATTTTTTCTCAAATTTGGTTCGATGAGAGAGAGAGAGAGAGAGAGAGAGAGAGAGAGAGAGAGAACCCATTTATCATCTTCCTCTGAAGTTTTTATATTTTTATTATTATTATTATTATTATTATTATTATTATTATTATTATTATTATTATTACTACTACTACTACTACTACTACTACTACTACTACTACTACTACTACTACTACTACTACTACTACTACTACTACTACTACTACTACTACTATCATTACATTAAAGACTTAGATTGCAGCTCTCTCTCTCTCTCTCTCTCTCTCTCTCTCTCTCTCTCTCTCTCTCTCTCTCTCTCTCTCTCTCTCTCTCTCTCTCTCTCTCTCTCTCTCTCTCTCTCTCTCTCTCTCTCTCGAAAGGTCAAGGAGCAAGAGGAAAAGCAAATGAAGAATAATACGTGTATGTGTGTGTGTGTGTGTGTGTGTGTGTGTGTGTGTGTGTGTGTGTGTGTGTGTGCGTGTGCGTGTGTGTGTACGTGTGCGTTTCCAAGTGTCCGTGTCCATTGCTCCAGTTTAATATTCTTCCCTGAACACACATGGTTTCGTATTCAGGGCATCTTCATGAATTACCCTGAAATATATTACCTTCCCTGAAAAGAAAAGAGAAAAATTAAAACTCCAGGAAAAAATCATCTGTTGGGAAAAAAAAATCCTGAAAAAAAGTGCCCGCGTAGCCTGGACATGTAAAAATCGGTAGAAATCTCCTGAAAATGAAGCATCGAACCTCCAAAACGCAGAAATCTGATAAGGCGAAAGAAAAATCTGCACCCATCACACCTTTGCAAGTACCTGTGTGTGTGTGTGTGTGTGTGTGTGTGTGTGTGTGTGTGTGTGTGTGTTACCTATGTGTTGCCTGCGTGACTGACGGCCGACCTCCTGAATGTAGTCACCTGCACACACACACACACACACACACACACACACACCTGTTCGCCCTTTAATTAACCTGAGACATTGATAGGGGAGAGAGAGAGAGAGAGAGAGAGAGAGAGAGAGAGAGAGAGAGAGAGACAGGGGAGGGTGAATCGTAATTTTAATTGGGTTTTATTGAATTTTCTTCTTTCCTTTTTTTTTTTTTGTCTTCATATGGTCATTATATTTGTCCTTTCATGGCGTGTCCTTTTTAATCAACTGGCTTCTCTCTCTCTCTCTCTCTCTCTCTCTCTCTCTCTCTCTCTCTCTCTCTCTCTCTCTCTCTCTCGCTCTTGCTCTCGTTCTCTCTCATTTTCTTCGCCTTGTCATTCTTACTTTATTTTTCTATTCTAGTTATTTTTTTTGTTTTCATCTCTTCTTTCACTTTTCTTTTCTATTTAACGTCTTTTTTTTATTTTCCTGATAATATTTTCACGGGATAAAAATGGTCGTACGTTTTTTTTTCTTTAAGTCAATATTTTTTACATTAGCAGTGGTGGTGGTAGTAGTAGTAGTAGTAGTAGTAGTAGTAGTAGTAGTAGTAGTAGTAGTAGTAGTAGTAGTAGTCTTTCATATTTTAACTTCCGTTGTGTTGAAGATTATGAGGAACAAAAATAAAAATGGCTGAGAACACTTTTTTTTCTCTTTTATTAGCAAAGGAAGGAGAGAAGTCATTGAGTAAAGCGAAAGATTGAATACAGATTGAGATGATGCAGTTTTGAAGAGTTTTATTTCAAGCTTTCATGTTTAAGAGGAATATCACAGAAGAAAGTTTGATTTGCATTATTATTTTAGCTAGTTTTTGGTGCTCCCTTCACCCCGCGCTGCGCTACAGGTGCGTGGGAAAATACTTACACCTGTAGGAAAATTAATTAGTGAGCATGATTTATATTTCATTCACTGCATTTTTTTTCATATTCTTAGTCAAATTAGTGTGCTTTTTTCCTTTCATGTGTTTTATTTCTCTCATTTTCTTTGATCATATCCTTGTTATTATATCATTTTGTTTATTTATGTATTTATTGTCTTAATTCTCTATTTATTCAGAACTGTTGGCGTTTTATAAATAGATACAGGTTTATCTATTTTAATCATCTTATTCTTATTTTCTAGTTGACCTTTCTGTTAATATCCTTTCAATTCTTCCAGCAAAATTCTATGCCATTCTCTTTATTCGATTTATCACTTTGTTGTAGTTTTCATTCTTATCGTCATTTACTCTTGTTTTCTTTCCTACTGTCTTTTATTTCTGATTTTCTTGTAGTAGTTTTCATTTTTATTGTCATTCACTCTTGTTTTCATTCTTATCGTCACTTACTTCTTATCTCGTCAACTTCCTTATGTTATCTTCACATCTCTTAACCCTTCAGTACTAGGACACATTTTTACCATGAGTTTTGGAAATGATGAAACGGTTTTGCTGACATTAGGAAGGGTCTATGGAGGTCAAAAGATTAATGGACATGAGTCTTCACTATTTCAATCCCCACACAGGAGTTTCTGATGCTGTATAAAATCAAATAGTAAGCAGGATGAATATACAAACGGGTCATGGTGTTCAGGGGATTAATTTCTTCTCATCTCATTTCTCTCATCGATTTTGCATTTCGCTCAATAATATTCTGTCCCAGCGATGTGTCTACCTGTTGAGTTAATGACGTGTTTGTTCTCTTTGCAGGTGAGAGACATTGTGGCTTTGACGTAACTCAGGTACTGTGATAAATCTCTCTCTCTCTCTCTCTCTCTCTCTCTCTCTCTCTCTCTCTCTCTCTCTCTCTCTCTCTCTCTCTCTCTCTCTCTCTCTCTCTCTCTCTCTCTCTCTCGGGACTCGAACCCGGCCTTCTCGATTGTGAGTCGAGCGTGCTAACCACTACACTACGCGGTGTGTGTGTGTGTGTGTGTGTGTGTGTGTGTGTGTGTGTGTGTGTGTGTGTGTGTGTGTTAATAATAGAATCTCTGAGGCCTAGAAAATACGAGCATGAGGAAAAGAAGGAAGGAAGAGATACAATATTCAGAGAGAGAGAGAGAGAGAGAGAGAGAGAGAAAAGGGAGCCATCTCATCAAGACATCCCACAAACCTGATGACATTTTGGATGGCCATGACCCCTGCAGTTCCCTCCCCTCTCCTTCCCTCTCCTTCTCCCTCTTCCTCCCTCCCCCTCTCCGTCTCCTAGTGGGGGGCTCGTCGCTGGGAACAAAAGGGCGATGCGGAGGCAGGTCTTAAAGAGTCACAGCCAGTCTGGGCAAAGTCTCTCTCTCTCTCTCTCTCTCTCTCTCTCTCTCTCTCTCTCTCTCTCTCTCTCTCTCTCTCTCTCTCTCTCTCTCGATGCTTCCAGAATAGGGTAAGACAAACTGAAGGAGGAAAATTAAGGAGGAAGAGGAGGAGGAGGAGGACAACATGGAGGTAGAGGAGGAGGTGGAGGAGGAGGAGGAAACGGAGGAAAAATATAGGCTGATAATTGAATGAAAAGTAAAAAAAAAAATGTATGGAAGAATAAGATAAAAAAGAGCTAAAAGAAAAGAGGAAAAAAATGATGATGAGGAGGAGGAGGAGGAGGAAAAAGAGGACGAAAAAGGAAGCTTAGTTGACAGATGGATTGAATGAGAAGAAAAAGGAGAATGAGATGAAGAATGAAAGTAAGAAATAGCTAAAGGAAGAGGGAGAAAAGAGTAGGAGGAGGATAAATAGAAGGATGAGTGGATGATGGATGGAATCGGCTAACAAATCTCTTTACCGTGGATGAAATGGTGGATTGAATATGAGAAGTGGCAGAGAAGGAGGAGGAGGAGGAGGAGGAGGAGGAGGTGGTGGTGGTGGTGGTGGTGGTGGTGGTGGTGGTGGTGGTGGTGGTGGTGGTGGTGGTAGTAGAGGACGAGGACGAGGAGAAGGAAGAGGAGGAGGAGGAGGAGGAGGAAGATAAGGAGGCAAACAAACGAAACTATCAGCTGAAGGAGTAGAGAAAGGAGATAAAAGAACGAGATAAAGAAGGAGGAGGAGGAGGAGGAGGAGGAGGAGGAGGAGGAGGAGAAAAAGACGAAGACAGAATAAGAAGAAAAAGGAAGAAAAAGACAAAGACAATATCCTTCCTTCCTTCCTTCCTTCCTTCCTTCCTTCCTTCCTTCCTTCCTTCCTTCCTTCCTTCCTTCCTTCCTTCCTTCCTTTCTTTCTTTCCATTCCGTTTTCTTCTTCATAATCGCGTTTCATTGAGATAGAAAACGAAACCCAGAAGATCCCTTAAAACGTCCAAGGAGACCTGAAATGCAAAGGTTAATTGGGAAGAAAACTTAATATCACTTGGAACTAATACACCTGAGAGAGAGAGAGAGAGAGAGAGAGAGAGAGAGAGAGAGAGAGGGGGGGCTTGTGTAGGGAAGAAAGAGGCTGGTAAGAATAACTAGAGGAGGAAACGTGGAGAGGGAAGAGTGGCCTTGTACTATATTGGGAATAGGGAACCCCACACCTCGCTCCTCCATCCCTACAGAGAGAGAGAGAGAGAGAGAGAGAGAGAGAGTGTGTGTATTATATTTGCCAAACAGCCAAGTACTAGTAATGCACAAACTCTCTCTCTCTCTCTCTCTCTCTCTCTCTCTCTCTCTCTCTCTCTCTCTCTCTCTCTCCTCTCCTCTCCTCTCCTCCTCTCTCCTCTCCTCTCTCCTCTCTCTCCCATGTCCCCGTTTTTTTTGTTAAGTACTCGCCCGTATAATGACAAATAACTTTAACAGAAACGCCGACTTTTATAAATAACCGCCATAGGAATTTGGAGCGAAAATGACACTTATGGAGTATGTACATATGGGACAGTATCCACCTCGTCACCCCCCCTCGTTAGTACCGCTCCGTCAGTAGTTCCCCCCGTCAGTAGTTCCTCCGTCAGTAGTTCCCCCCGTCAGTAGTTCCTCCATTAGTAGTTCCCCCGTCAGTAACCTCCGTCAGTAGTTCCCCCCGTCAGTAGCCCTCCGTTAGTAGTTCCCCCGTCAGTAGCCTCCGTCAGTAGTTTCCCCGTCAGTAGCCTCCGTCAGTAGTTCCCCCGTCAGTAGCCTCCGTTAGTAGTTCTCCCGTCAGTAGCCCTCCGTCAGTAGTTCCCCCCGTCAGTAGTTACCTCCGTCAGTAGTTCCTCCGTCAGTAGCCTCCGTTAGTAGTTCCCCCGTCAGTAACCTCCGTCAGTAGTTCCCCCCGTCAGTAGCCCTCCGTTAGTAGTTCCCCCGTCAGTAGCCTCCGTCAGTAGTTTCCCCGTCAGTAGCCTCCGTCAGTAGTTCCCTCCGTCAGTAGTTCCCCCGTCAGTAGCCTCCGTCAGTAATTCCCCCCGTTAGTAGCCCTCCGTCAGTAGTTCCCCCCGTCAGTAGCCTCCGTCAGTAGTTCCCCCCGTCAGTAGCCTCCGTCAGTAGTTCCCCCGTCAGTAGTTACTTCCATCAGTAGTTCCCCCGTCAGTAGCCTCCGTTAGTAGTTCCCCCGTCAGTAGCCTCCGTTAGTAGTTCCCCCGTCAGTAGCCTCCGTCAGTAGTTCCCCCGTCAGTAGCCTCCGTCAATAGTTCCCTCCGTCAATAACCCTCCGTCAGTAGTTCCCCCGTCAGTAGCCTCCGTCAGTAGTTCCCCCGTCAGCCTCCGTCAGTAGTTCCCCGTCAGTAGCCTCCATCAGTTCCTCGACATACGGTACTACTCGTATTTTATGAAGCTTTCTCGGCCATCGTCAGGTTTTTACGGCCCCGGGTTTAAGTTATCTTGGTTTTTATTAAAGGGTTTTCTCTGTACCTGGGTTTTAAAGCGTGGGGTTTAAAGTACAATTAGAGAGAGAGAGAGAGAGAGAGAGAGAGAGAGATAGATAAAAAAAAAAAAAAAAAAGCCCATTCGTGTACAAATTTAAAGTAAAAAAAAACCGAAAATGAAAAAAAATGCAGAGAGAAAGAGAGAGAGAGAGAGAGAGAGAGAGAGAGAGAGAGAGAGAGAGAGAGAGAGAGAGAGACCTACATTCAGTCACAATAAAGGGGCAAAAAATATATAGTGACATTTAGAAAAAAAGGTTTAAAATAAAGATTGTGATGATGATGATGATGATGATGATGATGATGATGATGATGATGATGATGATGATGAGGTGGAAGGAAGTACAAGGTGGAATTTAGAGTACAAAGTGGAGAGAAATGTTGGAGGCTTAAGTGAGGAGAGGGGTGGAGGTGTGGGGAGGGGTTAGGGGTGGGAGGTGGGGGTTGAGGTTGGGTGGGGGTAGGGAGTTATTTAAGCGTGTTTAGGTGTAGGGATTTGAATTTTATCCCAAAACTTTTCCCGCTGAAATGTTTGAAGTGGGGTTATTATTAGTAGGGGGGAGGGGGAAGGGAGGGGGGAGTGTGGGGAATGCGGCACGACAACACACGAGAGAGAGAGAGAGAGAGAGAGAGAGAGAGAGAGATCTCTCTCTCTCTCTCTCTCTCTCTCTCTCTCTCTCTCTCTCTCTCTCTCATGCAAGTACTTACAACCCCCACATCAATACTCACGCCGCCGCTTCACCTGGGTTGAGAAAAGCTTCATATATCACATCACACGCCCCCTCACCGCGATACATGTTTACCAGCCTCACCTTCTCCTCAGACCCTCACAGACCCTTACTTCAGCTCTATATTAACCAGAAATGTGTGTTTTTTTATTATTATTTTTATCATCTTTAATATTTTAGCATTTTTCTCATTATTCTCTTACTGGTGTTTCAAGTGTTTTTTTTTTTCTTTTTTTTTATATCAAATTCACCAAACCCTTACTTCAGCTCTATATTAACCAGAAATGTGTGTTTTTGTTATTATTTTTATCTCTTTTTTAATATTTTGGCATTTTTTCTTATTAATCTGTTGCTAGTCTTTCTTTTAATGTTTTTTTTATATCAAATTCACCAGAGCACTCAA
>NC_059277.1:7934769-7954769 GCF_017591435.1 Portunus trituberculatus
TTGCTTACTATTTGGTGATTTAATACAGCTTCAGAAACTTATGTAGAATTAGAATAGTGAAGACTCTACCCAATAATCTTCTGACCTCCATAGACCCTTCCTAATGTTAATGAAACGGTCTAATCTTACACAAAACTCATGGTAAAACTGCGTCCCAGTACTGAAGATATGAGTTCGTGCATTCCTGAAGTGAAATTTTGTATCATATCCTTTGTTTGAGAGCGACATTGTAGAGACGTGAGGTAATAGGTGTGTGTGTGTGTGTGTGTGTGTGTGTGTGTGTGTGTGTGTGTGTGTGTGTGTGTGTGTGTGTGTGTGTGTGTGTGTGTGTGTGTTCTCTAATTATAGTAGCGTGTTAGCTTCGCCCTTATTGTTCTTATTCATGTGGTAGTGGTGGTGGTAGTAATATAAGTCTGTGGTGATGAAAGCTTGTCATTTTTTTTTTTTCGTTATTGTGGTGGTGGTGTAGTGGATAAGTGGTGAAAGGATAGTGGTTGGTTGTAGTGGTGGTGGTGTATGTGGTGTTGTGGTGGTGAATGTGAATGCTAATTGTTATAGTGGTTGTGATAGTGTAGGAGAGGTGATGTGGTAGTGGTTGTGATAGTGATGGTGGTGTATGTGGTGTTGTGGTGGTGAGTGCTAACGGTTATTGTGGTTGTGATAGTGGTTGTGGTGAAGTCTAATGGTTGTAGTGGTTGTGATGGCGATGTTGGTGTTGTGGCAGTGGTGTTGTCAGTGGTGTTCGTTACCCATGGTTGTCTTGGCTCTCTGAACACGTTCCTTTCCCCTCATAAAGCTGCTCCACCAACACACACACACACACACACACACACACACACACACACACACACACACACACACACACACACACACACACACACACACACACACACACACGGAAAGTGGCAGTTTTTGCTGGCTTAATAAACAGACAAGCTTCTCCCCACCATACACACTCCCACGTTGTATATTTTCATCCTTACACACCTACATACCTTTCCCTTCTGTCCAGCCTTCCCCTTTCCACGCGCTTCCCTACACAGCCATCCCCTCCTGGCCTTCCCTTCAACTTAGTGTTAGTGGAGGTGTGAAATGCTTGTTACGTAACCTCCTGCAAAATTATGGCTGAAAATTAGATAGACAACCTTTCACTTTTTCGTTCTTATTTTACATTAGGCACTTAAACCCTTCAGTACTGGAACGCATTTTTACCCGAGTTTTGGGTATGATTAGAAGATTTTATTTGCATTAGGAAAGGTCTATGGAAGTTAAAAGTTTCATGGCCACAGTCTTTACGATTCTAATCCTAACATATGTTTCTGAAGCTGTATAAAATCACCAAACAGTAATTAGAATGAATATAAAAACGCGTCATGATACTGAAGAGCTTTAAAGAAATGGTTTGCACATACAGACAGAGAATAACAAATAACTTTTTCGTCATTCCCAGGCTATGAAAATAAGAATCTCGTATAGACATGTTAGGAAAGATAATATAGAAATAAATGTGTAGGGTTTTGTAGTGTAAAGGTTAATCTGTTCTTTATTACCATCTACCTTTCTTGTGCGAGTGCGTGTGTGGGGTGACTGGTTGAAGGAGTGTGCCTGTCTGTCGTGCCTGCAATATGTGAGGGGAATGAGTGTTTATCGAGTAATATCAACACACCAGGCTTAGATAAACACCTCGAGGAAAAATTTTGTGCCAGTCTTATCTCCTCATCTAGTTCTGCATCTGAGGGTTGTTATGCCGCGAGTTTGTAAGGGGCGTGAGTGTTTATCCAATTATTTAAACACACACGCACACACACACACACACACACACACACACACACACACACACACACACACACACACACACGGCCCGGTAGCTCAGTGGTTAGAGCGCTGGCTTCACAAGCCAGATGACTGGGGTTCGATTCCCCGGCCGGGTGGAGATATTTGGGTGTGTCTCCTTTCACGTGTAGCCCCTGTTCACCTAGCAGTGAGTAGGTACGGGATGTAAATCGAGGAGTTGTGACCTTGTTGTCCCGGTGTGTGGTGTGTGCCTGGTCTCAGGCCTATCCGAAGATCGGAAATAATGAGCTCTGAGCTCGTTCCGTAGGGTAACGTCTGGCTGTCTCGTCAGAGACTGCAGCAGATCAAACAGTGACACACACACACACACACACACACACACACACACACACACACACACACACACACACACACATGATATAACGCTGTAACGGCAAAATTAAGACAAAAACAGATTACCAATAACACACACACACACACACACACACACACACACACACACACACACACACACACACACACACACACACACACACACACACACACACACACACACACACACACACACACACACACACACACACACACACACTGACGACAAAATGGAGACAAAAAAAGTGTATTGACCCGGGCAGAGTTAGTCACCACAAGGGCGTGAGTGTCGAGGGAGTGTCTGGGAGAGGCGCCACCCGGACCCAGGGCTGTGTAGGGGGGGTGGGGAGAGTGATGGTGGCGGCGGGGACCTCATAACAAGCCCATTTCATTGAGTGCCTTCATAGTGCCTGGAAAATTCTCTCTCTCTCTCTCTCTCTCTCTCTCTCTCTCTCTCTCTCTCTCTCTCTCTCTCTCTCTCTCTCTCTCTCTCTCTCTCTCTCTCTCTCTCTCTCTCTCTCTCTCTCTCTCTCCCCCCTTTTATTCTATTTGTGGTCTAACTAGTGAACGTTCTTTTAATTAATTTTCTTTTATTACTTAAACAATAAAAATAAGTAACTTTCATATGAATACAAAAAAAATAGTTTTTTTTATCTATTATCTTATTTAGTTTCTTATTTATTGTTTGTTCATTTTTTTTTTTTTTTTTAGCAAAGTTAATATTCGTGTTGGGGTTATCTTGTTTTTTCGTTTTATTTAATTATTTTGCTTATTGTGTCTTGTTTGTCTCGTTTTGATTATAGGTAATGCCCTAAAATCAATCTCTCTCTCTCTCTCTCTCTCTCTCTCTCTCTCTCTCTCTCTCTCTCTCTCTCTCTCTCTCTCTCTCTCTCTCTCTCTCTCTCTCTCTCTCTCATACAGTGTGAAGAAAATACTCATGTTTCTCATCTCAGGAAGTTTAAAAAGAATGGCATCACTATCATGTATCCTTTTACAGAGTGGCTCAAAAGGCTTACGAAGTTTTCCTTACTGAGCGGTTTAGAATCTTCTTGCCCTGCATATAAAGTGGCTCTGAAATTTCTGCCTTCCATCCCATACAGAATAAAGAAAGAAGGAGAAGCAGTCAGTGTGTTGTCTTGTGGAGAATAGAAATGCTTTGTGGCTCTTTAATCCCTTCAGTACCATGCCGCGTTTTCATATTCATTCTGGTTACAATTTAACGATTTTATACAGCTTCAGAATCGTGTGTGGGGATTATAATAGTTAAAAAGACTGTCCATTAATCTGCTGACCTCCATAGACCCTTCCTAATGCAAATAAAATGATCTAATCATGCCCAAATCATGGTAAAAATGCGTCTCAGTACTGAAGGGGTTGATTCATAGTGGCTCTGAAATTTCCACCTTCCATCCCATATGAGGTAAGAAAACAGGCATTGTGTCTTGTGGAAGATGAAAATGTCTCGCGTCTCTTTAATTCAGTCACGTTGAAAAGTCGTCGCTGTGTTGTGTGTTGTGTGGTGTGAAAGATGCATGTGTCTAGTTTTGCGTCTTGTAGTGAGGTTCAAAGATAGCCATTGTGTTCCGAACTGGCGTGAAAATGTCGCTAGTCCTTTATATTAGAGGTTGAAAAAGAGCCCATTGTGTTCTGAACCGGAGGACGAAAATTAGTGTTGCGTTCCGTACAATTGTTTAAGGAAAAAAAATCACTATTGTAGCTGAAAATATTGAGTTTTGCGGGTTGGCTATCAAAGAATGTCATTGTCTGATATCGCTGTATGTTTGTGTGTATTCAAACTGTTATATGTTCATTAGCTTTGTGCACACTTTCCTACATGTCTTTCCAGCTTCTTTTTTCCTATTCATGCTTTTCCTGCCTTTCTCTTTGTCTATCAAAAAATTTCATTCTCTTATATCCTTTTATATTTATTTGTATTCAAAGTGTTAAATGTTCATTAGGCTCAACCATGCACCCTTTCTTAGATCTCTTTCCTGCATTTCTGTCCTATTTTTCCTTCTTTTCCTACCTTTTTATTTATTTGTCTTTCAAAATGTCTTTGTTTATATTCATGTGTATTGAAAATTTTATACATTCATTAGATTCATGCACCTTCTTCTATATCTCTTCCCTGCTTTTCGTTCCTGTTCTTACTTTTCCTGCTTCTCTCTTTTCCCACATATCTCCTCCCATGCTCATGTTTGTTCAAAATAATATATTCTCATTATATTCATTCACTCTTTCCTACATCTCTTTTCTGCATTACTTTCCTGTTCTTACTTTTTCTACCTCTCTCTTTTCTCACATATCTCCTCCCACTCGCCAGCGCCACTATAAACACACCACCGCTGGGAATGCAAACACCTCGCCTTAAACCCCCCATTTGTGTTTGCTGGCTTGCATATAAACAAACCCGGAGACAAGAGAGGCGGGAGGGAGTGTTCTTATGTAGCTTTCCCCTATTTCTCCTTTTGTTTTGACTAATTCTGCTGTTTCCCCTTTGCTATGTCTGCTTGTTGTGCTTTTTCCTCTTTACCGTATTCAGTTTTTGCTTTTTTCTCCTTTTCCTATCCACTTTTTTTTCTTTTCCTTCCTTAGACTTAAATTCTTCTATTTTCATCTAAGTTCATTCTTGTTCATGGATTCTTTTTCTTTGTTTTATCTAATTCATTTTTTTTACTTTTTGCTTTTGTTATGTTTTATTCTGCTTTTTTCTCTCTGCTTTATCAAATTTTCACGCTTTTTTCTGCTTCGTTATGTGTAATTCTTGTCTCTCCGCTTATTCTTGTGTTTCCCTTTAATTTCTCTGCCTTTCCCCTTACTTAGGTCTAAATTCTATACAGTTCCCCTTAGTTATCCCTCACAGCGCTTCCCCTCCTTTATTTCCCTTAGTTGTTTCTCCCCTCCTTTATTTGACCTTTTCTTGAGTCACGTTTATTTTGTTTCTCTCGATTACACTTCTTTCCCTTGTGAATTTTATTAGTTTGTATTCTCATTCTTTTTCTGTATTCTCATTCTTTTCTGTATTCTCATTTCCTCTCACCTTTTCCATGAGTGTGTGTGTGTGTGTGTGTGTGTGTGTGTGTGTGTGTGTGTGTGTGTGTGTGTGTGTGTGTGTGTGTGTGTTTATCTGTCTTCCTTTCCTCTATCACTCCTCATATCTGCTCCCTTCCTCCTCCCCCCTCCCCCCTCTCCCTCATGGTAGGTCACGTGTCAGGGCCTGGGGGCGTAGGTCAAGGTGGAGAAGGCGTCCCCCCTCCGCCTCCCAGGGATGTCTGGCTTCTGAGGCACTCCAGACTCCTTCAGGCACTCACCGCCCTCCTCTTTGTTCTCCTTCGTGGCACTGATAACAATGATAGTGGTAATAGTAATAATAATAATAACAATAATAATAATGATAATAATAATAATAATAATAATAATAATAATAATAATAATAATGATAGTAATAATAAATCATGTCTCCTCCTCCTCCTCCTCCTCCTCTTTTTTTATCTTCTTCTTCTTCTTCTTCTTCTTCTTCTTCTTCTTCTTCTTCTTCTTCTTCTTCTTCTTCTTCTTCTTCTTCTTCTTCTTCTTCTTCTTCTTCTTCTTCTTCTTCTTCTTCTTCTTCTTCTTCTTCTTCTTCTTCTTCTTCTTCTTCTTCTTCTTCTTCTTCTTCTTCTTCTTCTTCTTCTTCTTCTTCTTCTTCTTCTTCTTCTTCTTCTTCTTCTTCTTCTTCTTCTTCTTCTTCTTCTTCTTCTTCTTCTTCTTCTTCTTCTTCTTCTTCTTCTTCTTCTTCTTCTTCTTCTTCTTCTTCTTCTTCTTCTTCTTCTTCTTCTTCTTCTTCTTCTTCTTCTTCTTCTTCTTCTTCTTCTTCTTCTTCTTCTTCTTCTTCTTCTTCTTCTTCTTCTTCTTCTTCTTCTTCTTCTTCTTCTTCTTCTTCTTCTTCTTCTTCTTCTTCTTCTTCTTCTTCTTCTTCTTCTTTTTCTTCTTCTTCTTCTTCTTCTTCTTCTTCTTCTTCTTCTTCTTCTTCCTGCTCCTCCTCCTCCTCAAACCATCACAATCTTCAAAGGGACAACAAATCTGCAGCCACGTACTTACATACCCTTAACAAATTCCCCTCCCTTTGCTTTCCACATCCTCACACTCCTCGGTTCCTGGTTCTTGATGTCCTTTCCTCTTCCTTTTGACTCTTCTCTTTCCGCCTTCACCATTTGTCTAATTTTTTTCCCACCCTCGACATTCTTTCAAGTCTCACCTTGTCTTGCCCTTGAGAGCGAAGGTGTGAGGGAGGAGAGGAGGAGAGAAAGGTACGCATGCATTTGACAGGTGAGGGACAGGTGATGCTGGGATGAGGGTAGGGAAGGAAGGGGTGGAGGGAGGGATGGAGGGAGGTAAAGGGTGACAGTTGGTGGGAGGGAATGTAAAAATAAAAATGGCATAGGGGTGTTTTGAATAGTAGAAGAGAAGGGAGAGAGGGAAGAGGTAGTGTAGAGGGAATAAGAAAGGAAAGTACTAAATAGATGAATGTAATTGGAGAAAGAAGAAAGGAAAGAAGGAAATGAGTGGAAAAGAATGATGTGGAGACTGAAGAACGAAGATGAAAGAGTTTGAAAGAAAGAAAGAAATAGAGGAAAGGGAACTAGTGGAAGATTAATGAAGGGAAATCAGAAAAAGAGAAATAGAAAGAAGTTGGATTGATGGAGATGAATAGGAAAGAAAAAAAACTCCCTTCTTACTTAATACTCAGGGGATGGATGGAAAAGGAAGAGGAAAGAAGAATAAAGGGAAGGAATGAAGGCCACACTAATAGCATTCATTAATCTGTGACTGCTGCTTGACACATGACACGTGACATCCGCCATGACACACCGCTGCCTGACTCACGCACGCACCCCACTGGCAGTGTTAACCGTGTCCATGTGTGTCATGTGTCCCTGTGTCATGCTTGAACGTGTCCTCTTTGTCCTGTCTTTGTGTCGTATATCCTGTGTGTCTGTGTGTCTTTGTGTCTTTTTGTGTGTCTTTCCTGTTCTTGTGTTATTTCAAGAGGTTAATTTTATCTCATTTTGTCTCGTCCGTGTTCTTTATTTATTTTTATTTTCTGTCTCATTAGGAAACGTATTTTGTGATGACCTATTGTGTGTTTTTTTTATCTCCTTTTGTCCATTTCCCGTCCATATCATTAGAACACATACCTTGCGATGTCCTAGCATACTCCCGTGTGTCGTATATACACCTGTGTCCTCTACCTCTGTTCTGTATCTATGGCTCATATTCTCAAACTTTTCTGTGTTTCACCTCCACTATTTCAAAAGGCTTTATCTAAATTTACACGAGTTTTTAAGGTGTTTTTGCGGTTCTAGAGGCAGTGTGACAGTATTTCTACATTATTAACTGGAGAAACACTCTTGAAAAACCCGCTAATCATCAGTGAGAGAGCAAAGCGTTTCTGAATACCTGTGTCTGTAGCAAAAACATATCTTCACCTCTCTCACCGTGTCCTCGCGTCCCTGCGTGTCCTACCACCCCACGTGTCCTGTATAGAGGTGGTTAGTGTACAGTGACATTAGCGTTATCGTGTTATTGTTCCTGAGTGTTATTACCTTTATGTTTGTAGGGGTAAGGGAGATGAATGGGGGGGAGAGACAGAAGTTGTGTTACCTGCTGTGCTTACCTCTCCAGTCTCTCTCTCTCTCTCTCTCTCTCTCTCTCTCTCTCTCTCTCTCTCTCTCTCTCTCTCTCTCTCTCTCTCTCTCTCTCTCTCTCTCTCTCTCTCTCTCTCTCTCTCTCTCTCTACTCCTTCAGATTTTTACCATGATTTTTGGGGTATGATTAAACGATTTTATTTGCATTGGGAAGGATCTATGGAGGTGAAAAGATTAATAGCCAGTCTCACTATCTTAATCTCCCCATAAGTTTCTAAAGCTGTATAAAATCACCGAGAAGTAACCAGGATGAATATGAAAACGTTGCATGGTACTGAAAGGGTTAATGCCTCTCTCATCTGTTCACTGCCTAAAATTCCTGACTGTTCTTGGATTTTGATAGATTTTTAACCAGTTCGCCGGATTTTGTGACTAACACGAGAACGATTACAGGGAACTTGAAAACATCCTTAATCTATTCCAGGTGTTAATCTTCTCAGTACCATAGCGCGTTTTCGTATTCATTCTGGTTACTATTTGATGATTTTTATACAGCTTCAGAAACTTTTGGACGGGATTAAAATAGTAAAGACTTTGGCCATTAATCTTTCGACCTCCATAGACCCTTCCTAATGCAAATAAAATCGTCTTCTTCTTCTTCTTCTTCTTGTTCTTGTTCTTCTTCTTGTTCTTCTTCTTGTTCTTCTTCTTCTTCTTCTTCTTCTTCTTGTTCTTGTTCTTGTTCTTGTTGTTGTTGTTGTTCTTCTTCTTCTTGTTCTTCTTCTTCTTCTTGTTCTTCTTGTTCTTCTTCTTCTTGTTCTTCTTGTTCTTCTTCTTCTTCTTCTTCTTCTTCTTCTTCTTCTTCTTCTTCTTCTTCTTCTTCTTCTTCTCCTCCTCCTCCTCCTAACGGTAATTTTTCCCATAAGAAAAAACATTAGTAGTAGATGAGGAGGAGGAGGAGGAGGAAAGTAATGAGAAGAAGAAGAAGAAGAAGAAGAAGAAGAAGAAGAAGAAGGGACTGATGGAATTCCGTTAGTGGTTTGGCAAGTGGTTCGATGTTTCAGTGGCACCGTCTCTCATTTTTTCCCCATCTACTTTTATTATCTTTTTTCCTCCTCTTCTACCTTTCTCTTTTTCTCCTCCTTTTCTACTTTTCTCTTTTTCCCCCTCCTGCTTTTATTCTTTCCTTCTTTTTTTCTTTTTCCCATTTTTTTCATTTTCCTTTACATTTATTCTCGTTCTTCCGTCTTTTTCTACTTTTTTCTTTTTCCCCTCCTCTTTTACATTTATTCTTTTCCTTCTCCTCTTTTTCCTTTCTTCTTACTTCTCTTCTACTGTTATTCTTTTTCTCTTCTTTTTTTCTTTTTCCTTTTCTACTCTTTTCTATTTTCCCTCCTCTTCTACTTTTCTCTTTTATCCTCCTCTTTTACTTTTTTCTCTTTCTATTCTACTATTCTCTTCTTCCCTCCTCTTTTACTTTTATTCTCTTCTTTTCCTTCTCTTCTATTTTTCTTCTCATCTTTTTTCTCATATCTTCTACTTTTATTCTCTCCTTTCCCTCCTTTTTTCTATTTTTTTCCTCTTTTTCCTCGTCTTCTACTTTTCTCCCGCCCATTTCCTTCAACACTTAAAATTTTCCAACCCTCCTTTTATTCCCACATTTTTTTTTTTTTTCATTTTTCTCAGTTCAGAGTTAATTTTAGACAGAGTTAGTTGTTCTTTGTTCTTTGATTTGTTCTGTAATGGCGCGGCTTCTTCCAGCTCATTACTGCTTTTGTTATGTCCGTGCTGGTGGTGGTAGTGGTGGTGGTTATTTTGGGACCTGTTTTTGTTATCGTGGCGGTGGTGGTGGTGGTGGTGGTGGTGGAAGGGGGAAAGGAAAGGGAAGGGAAGATGTAGATAATTGTATGTTTTCATCTTTTTTTTCGTTTTTCTGTCATTTTCCTTTTTTTTTCATGGTGAAGGAGGATAAATAGAGTAAGAAGTGGATGGGGGAGAGGGGAGTGAAGGAATAGGAGGAGAGAGAGAGAGAGAGAGAGAGAGAGAGAGAGAGAGAGAGAGAGAGAGAGAGAGAGAGAGAGAGAGAGAGAGAGAGGAGTAAAAAGAACCGTGTAGAAGGGAAAAGAGAAAACGGAATATAAGAAGAGGAGGAGGAGGTGGTGGTGGTGGTAGTGGTGGTGGTGAGAAGACTTAAAGCAGGAGGAGGAGGAAGAGGAGGAGGAGGAGGAGAAGGTTGACAAAAGGCGGTGATGGTGGTGGTGGCGGTAACAGTGGTGATGGCTGCGGTAGTGGTGGTCGTAGTGGTAGTGGTGGTGGTGGTGGACTGAGAGTAATGCTTTTCAAGAAGAGGAAGGGAATGCCATTAGTGCGTGAGAGGAACCGTGCCGCAAATGTTCCCAGAGAGAGAGAGAGAGAGAGAGAGGGAGAGGGAGAGAGAGAGAGAGAGAGAGAGAGAGAGAGGAGCACACTAACCTCACCAAGCACCTTCACGTTTCAATCCCTATAAACCTTAACCCCTTGAGTACCATGACGTGTTTCCATAATCATCCTGCTTACTATTTGGTGACTTTATACAGCTTCAGAAACTCATGTGGGGGATTAAAAAGGTGAAGACTGTGGCCATTAATCCTCTGACCTCCATAGACCCTTCCTAATGTCAATAAAATCGTCTAATCATACCCAAACTTCAAGGTAAAAGTGCGTCCCAGTACTGAAGGGATGAAATAGTGACTTTCCTCCTTATTTACTTATCAGTCATTAATTGTGAGGGTTGCGGGATACTGCTGGGCACTCTATCTATTCTAAAACACCTCTGCCTATTACAAAACACTACCCTATAACATTCAAAAGCCTCAGAAGCTACACGTATTTTTAACCTTTCCGTACTGGGACACATTTTTACCTTTAGATTTGTGTACGATTAGACCATTTTATTGACATTAGGAAGGGTCTATGAAGGTCAGAAAATTAAATAGCCAGTCTTCACTATTTCAATCCCCCACATGAGTTTCTGAAGCTGTATAAAATCCCCAAATAGTAATCAGAACGTATATGGAAACGCGTCATGGTACTGAAAGGGTTAAACATCTTTTTATAGCTCCAGTGACAGATTAACTACGCTTCTACATTATTAAAAAGAATAACACTCTTGAGAACTCTGCCTTCGTCTCTGGCCTCTGAAAATAGTCTTGGTGAGAAAATAAAGCGTTTTTGAATACCAGGAAAGGAAGAGGAGATATGGAAGGCCATGGACAGGAATGCTTAGAATGGAGGGAGGGAGAAAGAGGAGGAGATGATGATGATGTGAAGGAGCAAAAGGAATGGATAGGGAAGGCTTTTGGAATGAGAAAGAGGAAGTAGGAAGAGAAGGAAGATAAAAACAGGTAAGTGATGGGCTTTGCTTTGAATATGAATGGGAAGGAGGTGAAGAAGGAATGAGAGTGGAGAGCAAATGGTTCTGGAATAGAAGAAGGAAGATAAAAATAGGAAAGAGGAATAAGAGAAGAGATGATAAATAAGGAGATGAAGGGACACATCACGACTTTTAATGGAAAGAACGCAAAGAAAATAAAAGAATGTGAATGTTTGATATGGTGAAAAGGAGGAGGAGGAGGAGGAGGAGGAGGAAGGAAAGAAAGAAAAAAAAACGTATGAGTGAGTAAAATAATTTTGTAACTTGACTCACTTAGTTTAGAGAGAGAGAGAGAGAGAGAGAGAGAGAGAGAGAGAGAGAGAGAGAGAGAGAGAGAGAGAGAGAGAGAGAGAAGAGCAGAGAAAAGGAAAAGGAAAAAAAAGCAACAGCATAAAAGAAACAAGATGAAATACAGAATTGAGAGAGAGAGAGAGAGAGAGAGAGAGAGAGAGAGAGAGAGAGAGAGAGAAAAAAGGAAAAGAAAAAAGCAACAGCATAAAAAGAAACAAGATGAAATACAGAATTGAGAGAGAGAGAGAGAGAGAGAGAGAGAGAGAGAGAGAGAGAGAGAGAGAGAGAGAGAGAGAGAGAGAGAGAGAGAATGAGAGAGAGAGAGAGGTAAAAAGAAGCTGTTTCCGAATAGAAGAACTGCGGAGGTCGTTTCGTAGTCGTTGATTTGAACTTTCTCTGCTTGTTAGTGAGGGTCTGGGAGGAGGAGGAGGAGGAGGAGGAGGAGGAGAAATAGAAGGAGAAGGAGGAGGAGGGGAGGGATAACAGGATAATTCAGCCACAAATCACTATTCTTAACGAAGACAAACGGGGAATTACTAATCTTTCGAGGGACGATTGGCAGGTTAAGGATCCCTGGAAACTGTTGATTTATTCCTCCTCCTCCTCCTCCTCCTCCTCCTCCTCCTCCTCCTCCTCCTCCTCCTCCTCCTCCTCCTCCTCCTCCCAAATCTTTTAAGAGAAGGATGATTTGGAGGTTACAAATTCGTGGAAAGTGTGGGATACCTCCTCCTCCTCCTCCTCCTCCTCCTCCTCCTCGTCTTCTTCGTGAAGGGCGTGGTCCACCTGAGACAGCCCCGCCCATCTCTCCTACCCTTCCTTCCGCTCCTCCTCCTCCTCCTCTCACTGACCAATCACTGCTCGTTCCAGACTGGGCGTGAGATCATTGGTTAGAGAGAGAGAGAGAGAGAGAGAGAGAGAGAGAGAGAGAGAGAGAGAGAGAGAGAGAGAGAGAGAGAGAGAGGAGAAAAAAAGGGCAGTTGGGTCAGTTCCAGTCTTCCTCTCTATCTCTATCGCTCTTTTCTCTTTCTTTCCCTCCTCCTCCTCCTCCTCCTCCTCCTCCTCCTCCTCCTCCTCCTCCTGGTTAGAATCATCTCACAAACCCCAACAAAAAAGATCCTCTCTCTCTCTCTCTCTCTCTCTCTCTCTCTCTCTCTCTCTCTCTCTCTCTCTCTCTCTCTCTCTCTCTCTCTCTCTCTCTCTCTCTCTCTCTCTCTCTCTCTCTCTCTCTCTCTCAATATGATATGAATAAAGAGAGAGAGAGAGAGAGAGAGTGAGTGAGTTTCATGTCGATGAGATTATTATTCCTATTTTCTTTTAGTTTTCATACATACTTTTGTTTTACCTCCTCCTCCTCCTCCTCCTCCTCCTCCTCCTCCTCCTCCTCCTCCTCCTCCTCCTCCTCCTCCTGTTATTAGTTGTAGTGGAGTGAAATGAAAGGAGAAAGTAATCAGAGTCTGGGTGGATACTTTTCCCATTGCTTTCTCAGGGTTCATTAAGGGGACAGGTGAAAGAGAGAGAGAGAGAGAGAGAGAGAGAGAGAGAGAGAGAGAGAGAAAGGTGATGCGGTAGTTTGTGTATGAGAGAGTGGTGGTGGTGGTGGTGGTGGTGCCTTCACCTCTACCAGTTCCTACTTGATAGTATTGATCCTGGCTCACTCACGCCTGCTGCTTCTGCTCTCTCTCTCTCTCTCTCTCTCTCTCTCTCTCTCTCTCTCTCTCTCTCTTGGCACGGAAAGGTGTTGGCAGTGTGACACTTTTCTTAATTGATCTAATCAGAGAATTTCACTAACTCAACCCGACTACGTATCTCTCTCTCTCTCTCTCTCTCTCTCTCTCTCTCTCTCTCTCTCTCTCTCTCTCTCTCTCTCTCTCTCTCTCTCTCTCTCTCTCTCTCTCTCTCTCTCTCTCTCTCTCTCTCTCTCTCTCTCTCTCTCTCTCTCTCTCTCTCTCTCTCTCTCTCTCTCTCTCTCTCTCTCTCTCTCTCTCTCTCTCTCTCTCTCTCTCTCTCTCTCTCTCTCTCTCTCTCTCACACACACACACACACACACACACACACACACACACACACACACACACACACACTGGGAAACTGTTACTGGGTTAATAGTTACATAGGTGCCAAGTTTGAGAGAGAGAGAGAGAGAGAGAGAGAGAGAGAGAAGCCGACACCCACTTTAACTCCTCTCCTCTCCTGTTCCTCTTTCCTTCCAGCTTCCTCCTCTCATCCTCCTTCGCTGTGTCATTCTAAATTTTCTTTGATCTTTTCTCTTCCTTTCCTTCTCTTTTTCTTTTTTCTTATTTCTCACTTTCAGCTTCATTATTTTCCTTCATTATTTTCCTCTCTTCCTTCTTTATCAGTCATTTTCTTTGTTCTTTTACTCTTTTCTAATCTGTTTTCTTTATTCCTTTCTACTTATCTTTTTTTTCACCCTTCCTTGCCTGTTTCTTCCATCTCTCCTTTTATCTCTTTTTTCTATCCCTTTCTCATTTGCCTCTACATGACGCGTGAAATGTTTCGGTTTGCATCATTTCATTCACCTCCTCCTCTTCCTCTCTCTTCCTCCTCTTTCTCCTTTCATGCCGTCTCATTTTTCCTCCTCCTCTTCTCTCTACTTCTCTTTCTCTTTGTCTCTGTTTCAAGTGTTCCTCTCTTATCTTCCTTTTCAATTTCCTTTTCTATGATTTTTTTTATCTTCTTTTATCTTGTGTTATAATTTCTTTTGTCTTCCTCCTCTTCCTCCTCTTCCTTTTCATCTTCCTTCTCTTTTATTATTATTCATCTTCCTTTATTTTTGTCTTGTACTTTCTCTTGCCTTCCTTTTCTTCCTCCTCTTCCTCATCTTCATTTTCACCTTCCTCTTATTTTTTTTTCATCTATGCTCTCTTTCTATCTTCTATTTCCTCTTGTCTTCTTTCTCTTCCTCTTCTTCCTCATCTTCTTTCTCTTCCTCTTCTTCCTGTTATTGTTTTTTTTTTATCTACCTTCGTTTCTATCTTCTACTTCCTCTAGTCTTCTTCCTCCTCCTCCTCCTCTTCCTCGTCTTCCTCTTCTTCCTCCTCTTCCTAGCTTCCTCTTCACCTCACCTGTGTTTCTCCTTATAGATTTTAAGCTAAACTCATTATCTCACCTGGCTAAACGAATCCAGGTGTGTCAGAGGCTCGATTCACACCTGAGCACCTTAATTAGAGGAACTTTGAAGGAATTTACCTGTTGAGATTAGAAAAAGTTATCTTATTGATTGATTTATGTATGTATGTATGTATGTATGTATGTATTTATTTATTTATATTTTTAGTTTTTCTTTTTTTTTGTATTATGTGACTCGGCTTTATGTAATTTCTCTCTCTCTCTCTCTCTCTCTCTCTCTCTCTCTCTCTCTCTCTCTCTCTCTCTCTCTCTCTCTCTCTCTCTCTCTCTCTCTCTCTCTCTCTCTCTCTCTCTCTCTCTCTCTCTCTCTCTCTCTCTCTCTCTCTCTCTCTCAGGTGTCATAATTTGCCAGGCCGACTATCAACTTTGGAAAGGGTCGAGGAGGAGGAGGAGGAGGAGGAGGAGGAGGAGGAGGAGGAGGAGGAGGAGGAAGGAAGGAAGGAAGGAAGGAAGGAAGGAAGGAAGGAAGAATGAGAAAAAAAAGTAGAAGAAGGAGGAGAAAAAGAAAAAAAAGAGGAGGAGGAGGAGGAGGAGGAGGAGGAGGAGGAGGAGGAGGAGGAGGAGGAGGAGGCGGCGGCAACAGTAACCCTCGAATCACACTTATTTATAGAAGTAGGACATGGATGACAAAAGGAGGAGGAGGAGGAGGAGGAGGAGGAGGAGGAGGAGGAGGAGGAGGAGGAGGAGGAGGAGGAGCAAGAACAAGAACAAGAAGAGAGAGAGAGAGAGAGAGAGAGAGAGAGAGAGAGAGGGAGAGAGAGAGGGAGAGTATGTCATTTCCTCTCACCCTCCCCTCTCCCTTCCATCTTCCTATCCTCTCCCTTTTTAGTGTCATTTTCCTCTCTTTTTTTATTAGATGGAGGAATTAACCGGTTGGAACATGACTCCCTTAGAGAGAGAGAGAGAGAGAGAGAGATGAATGTCAAATGTGAGAATCATTAAAACCGTGATTAAAGGGGATCGAGCCAGAGAGAGAGAGAGAGAGAGAGAGAGAGAGAGAGAGAGAGAGAGAGAGAGAGAGAGAGCAACCACACACGCAGATGGCCGACCTTGCATACACGCATTGAAACCAACCAACCAGAGAGAGAGAGAGAGAGAGAGAGTAATAAAAACCAAACATGAGGGGAAAATGCAGAGATCTGGCTGAGTGTTGACTTGACGTAACTGACAACGAGGGAAAAAAGGGGAAAAAAGAGGAAAAAAAAACATAGGCAGGTAATGTTGACAGGAAGGGAAGGAAGGAAAAAAAGAGAGGGAAATAAAAGAAAACAGGACTTTACTCTTTTGAGGAGGGAAAAAAAGAGACACATTGTTATAACGTAGAATAGATAGGATGGCTTAGTCTTTGAGAGAGAGAGAGAGAGAGAGAGAGAGAGAGAGAGAGAGAGAGAGAGAGATCGTACCACAATGATAAACAAATAAACCACAAAGAAAAATAAAGAACAAACAGCCCCTTTGAGAGAGAGAGAGAGAGAGAGAGAGAGAGAGAGAGAGAGAGAGAGAGAGAGAGAGACAGACAGACAGACAGACAGACAGACAGACAGACAGACAGAATAACAAAACAATCATAAACTTTACCTTGGCAGGGGATTGAAGGGAGAAGAAGGCGTTTATATAGACCTGGCAGGGGGTAGGGAGATGGCAGGGAGAGGGGAGTTCCTTAGGTGTACTTTGGCAGAGGGTGGAGTAATAGAGTTTGGCAACGCTTAGTGAGTCATCAACACCGTAGCTTGGCAGGGTGAGGGAGAGGAGCACGTGGTGAGGGACATGTGACAGGGAGGAAGTGGAGCGGCAGGGAGGGAGAGTAGGCTAGCAGGAAGAGGGGTGGGGGCTGCATTGGGAGGGGCGGATCTGCATATATACGTAGACCCATATTCAAAAAAGCTTTCCTCCTTCACGACCACTCTTTCTGAAGGCCACAGGGACGAGTGGCGCCGTTTTTAAGAGTTTCTCCAGTCAATAATGTGGAAATCATGTCAATCTTTCTTTGGAACTGTAAAAATACCTTAGAAAAAACTCGTGTAAATTCACATGAAGATTTTTGAAAGAGTAAGGTGAGGCAGAGAAGAGTTTGAGAATACTAGCCATAGCGATTGTCTGAGGTGCAAAGAGGAGATGTGGAGCTGCAGAGGAGAAGGGGAAAGGGTGGCAAGGTGTAAGAGGGGGCAGGGTGTCAGGGTTTCAGGATGGGGTAGAAGTGAGGGTAAGGAGTGACAAGGAGGTGTAAGAGGGGGAATGGTATCAGGGATGGGGTAGTAGTGAGGGGAAGGATGGGACTGGAAGGTGTAAGAGGGGCAGGGTGTCAGGGTATCAGGGATGGGGTAGTTGGAGGGGGGGTGAGTGGTGAGTGGTGAGTGGATTGACAGCCCCAGCACGACCCCTGTCAATTTGGCCGAAGGAAATTGGCAATCATTAGAAGGATGGACAAGCAGATGGCGGAGCTCGGGAGTAAACAGAGAGAGAGAGAGAGAGAGAGAGCGATTGTTCACAACTTTTATACAATCTATTATTTAGTGTCCAGCAATAACTCTCTCTCTCTCTCTCTCTCTCTCTCTCTCTCTCTCTCTCTCTCTCTCTCTCTCTCTCTCTCTCTCTCTCTCTCTCTCTCTCTCTCTCTCTCTCTCTCACACACACACACACACACACACACACACACACACACACACACACACACACACACACACACACACACACACACACACACCAGATGACCGGGGTTCGATTCCCCGGCCGGGTGGAGATATTTGGTGTGTCTCCTTTCACGTGTAGCCCCTGTTCACCTAGCAGTGAGTAGGTACGGGATGTAAATCGAGGAGTTGTGACCTTGTTGTCCCGGTGTGTGGTGTGTGCCTGGTCTCCGGCCTATCCGAAGATCGGAAACAATGAGCTCTGAGCTCGTTCCGTAGGGTAACGTCTGGCTGTCTCGTCAGAGACTGCAGCAGATCAAACAGTGAATTACACACACACACATACATACATACATACATACATACATACATACATACATACACACACACACACACACACACACACACACACACACACACACACACACACACACACACACACACACACACACACACACACACACACACACACACACACACACACACACACACACACACTTCAATATCCAGTGACGTCACGGAGTTTCATGGAGACACCTGTGATCTCCTCCTCCTCCTCCTCCTCCTTTGTGGGGAAAAAAGAAAAAAAATAACCAAATTTATTGCCATTGTGAAGGAAAAGAAGGAAAATACGAATGAAGGAGGAAAAATAGTTGATAGAATTAAAACTGGTGAAATGACTCATGGGTTAATTCTCTCTCTCTCTCTCTCTCTCTCTCTCTCTCTCTCTCTCTCTCTCTCTCTCTCTCTCTCTCTCTCTCTCTCTCTCTCTCTCTCTCTCTCTCTCTCTCGCAGTTAACGTGACTAACAATGGAGGGAATAAATATAAATAGCAATAAGAAAAATAGAAAAGAAATCAGTCCAGCATGAATGTGGAAAAAAATACATACAGTTGAGAGAGAGAGAGAGAGAGAGAGAGAGAGAGAGAGAGGACGCAAGCAAATAGATTCCAAGGTCATATTTCTTGGCTTCGTGAAATTTGTTTGATTGTTAGTTATGTATCTAGCAGAAACCGTACTCACTCTCTCTCTCTCTCTCTCTCTCTCTCTCTCTCTCTCTCTCTCTCTCTCTCTCTCTCTCTCTCAAGCAAAAATAAGTCTGAGCTATTTAACACACCAAGAATAAGCCTTTTGTTTGATCCTAGTGTGTGTGTGTGTGTGTGTGTGTGTGTGTGTGTGTGTGTGTGTGTGTGTGTGTGTGTGTGTGTGTGTGTGTGTGTGTGTGTGTAAATTGTTATCATGTGGCGTTTCCAGTAGTAGTAGTAGTTGTTGTTGCTGTTGTTGTTGTTGTTGTTGTTGTTGTTGTTGTTGTTGTTGTTGTTGTTGTTGTTGTTGTCCATTTGTATCCTTTAAGTACCAATCTCTCCTTCTCTTGTAATTCATCTTTTCTGTATTTCCCAGCATGCACTCGTGTCCAATATTCACATTACTCTCAGTATCCTCAACTCTGCGCTAAAACTAATGTGTGTCTGTGTGGATTAGTGGAGTGGAGGAAGAGGTGTGAATGGTACGGTGGGTTGTAGGTGGAGTAAGATGGATTAGGAGACTACGTGTAGAGTGAGAAGGGAGAGAGGGAGAGAGAGGAGGGGAGAGGGAAGAGTGTTTTAGATATAGAACTGTCAGTGATAATGTTGTCTTAGGAAATGCCAAGAAAAGAGGAAGAAAAATGAAGAAGGAAGTATTATTAGGTTCTCGTGTCTTTAGTAGAGAGAGAGAGAGAGAGAGAGAGAGAGAGAGAGAGAGAGAGAGAGAGAGAGAGAGAGACGCTTCGTTCTTTGTGACGTGGAAAATATTAATGTCCTTATGGTAATAATAAATAAATTTGTTGATAAGAGAAAGGAGACAGAGAAATGTGTGTGTGTGTGTGTGTGTGTGTGTGTGTGTGTGTGTGTGTGTGTGTGTGTGTGTGTGTGTGTGTGTGTGTGTGTGTGTGTGTGTGTGTGCACATCACTCACCTGTTGTTTGAAAAGAAAAATCTCCTTACCTACATATTTTATAAACTCTGGTAAAGGTTTCAAAAAAGGTATTATAATATTTGGTAGCTTGTTCATTCTCACCTTTATTACCACTCTCCTCCTCTTATCTCCTCTCCTCTCCTCTCATCTCCTCTCCTCTCCTCTCCTCTCCTCTCCTCTTTTACCACCTGCTCCATGCCATCACCACATCACCAAATCACCACCAACACCATCTGCTACTTCCACCTCCTCGCCACACACACACACACACACACACACACACACACACACACACACACACACACACACACACACACACACACACACACACACACACACACACACACACCTGCACCCTCCCCTCTTTACCAAGAAGGCAAGCAAGGAACACTTCCCCTCATATTCTGCCAAGATTGTGTCAAGAGGGGAAATTCTCCTACATTTTTGGGGTTTCTCTCCCTCTCCCTCTCCCTCTCCCTCTTTCTTTCCCGCCACGTGTCTGTTTTCCCTTTTGGTGACTGAACAAAGAGGATGATTAATGAGAGAGAGAGAGAGAGAGAGAGAGAGAGAGAGAGAGAGAGAGAGAGAGAGATTATTCATTTTGTAACATATTCTCATTCCACTATTTTTTTTTATTCCTCTCTTCGTCCTCCTCCTTTGCTTTCTCCTCCTACTGCTTCCCACTCCTCCTCCTCTTAACCTTTCATCTTCCTCACGCCTCATCTCGCCTTCCGCCCCATCTTCCCTTCACCTCCCCTCACCTCCCCTCACCCCCA